>NC_067248.2:6969696-7272727 GCF_019359855.2 Lolium perenne | reverse complement strand
CGACCGTTCCTCTGAAAAAGTCTTCACGAAATGAGCTACCATCGGTAGATTTATATGGCTTCTAAGGCAAAAGAGAGAGGTATTGCCCCCCCGGACAGGCATAGTTTGTCGGAACGAGCCCATATTAGGCACAATCTAAATATCTTCTCTAATTTACCGCACTAACCAATTGCAGGCGATGGTTTCCTAACGTCATTGAGATGAAGTGCAGCTTCCTAGCCAACTCATTTTCCATTTTCTAAGTGCTAAACTGGTTTTTTTTGTGAAGTTGCTACAAGGAGCGCATTTAACTATTCAGCGGAACCTCTGCACATTGATAGAGGAACATATATACTTTTCATTTCTTATTACTCCTTTCGTTTAATATTTCTAACACTTCTAGTACCAACTAATTCATTCCGGTGAGACAGATTGCATTGTATGATTCACATGTCTGCTGCGCGCTAGCTTTCTAGTTAGCCCTGTCGATTCCTGTTGTCCGATTTTGCTGGAAATGGGCCGAATTTGAACTAAGTGTCCACTTTCGCTCGCTCCAATTTTTTTGAGAAAATCATTTTTAGGACCGCAAGATGTCATTTAATATGTCGTTTTATTCCGGTTTCGCGTGTTTCCAAGCGAGTGCCCACTGGCGCCAGTTCTGGCGAAATGCCATTTCATTTGGAAAAAATCCAGCCTTGGAATACGGATGTTCCTCTGAAAAAGTTTTCACGAAATGAGCTACCACCGGCATAGTTATATGGATTTTAGGGCAAAAGACATAGGCATTTCCCTCCGGAATTGCATAATTTGTCAGAACAATCCCATATTTTCGAACATATGTTTCGTACCATTGCAATTTGTGCTTCCTGTAGCTGCTTCACAAAATACTCCATTTCAGCGCTGGGAAATGAAAAATAGATTTTTCATTAATACAAAAGGAAAAATCATAAAGCTAAAGTTGCTTCATATTCCAATCCCATATCTGCCGCAACATGGGCTCACAAAAAAAACTCATTTCCATGAAATTGGGGCATACCGGGGAGAACCACGAGGAACATCATATCTATGACAAGGCATTAGATTTGCATTATACATTTTCTATGAATTTTCTATAGGTTTGGAAATATATCTAAAATATTTGCCAATTGTATTAGGAAATGTCACTAGGCTAACTTGCCTTTGCCGTGTGTCATCTAGGCTCTAGGCAAAGCAAAGCACAAAATCTACACACTGGTTGGCTGGGAGGAAACGGCTTGAATTGATGACATGGCAGACACGCTCATCTTACCCACCTCTTATTTCTACTTCCTCCGTTCTTTTTTAATTGATTCAAATTTAGTACAAAGTTGTACTAAATCCGAGTCAATTAAAAGTGAACGGAGGGAGTATCTCTCATGTTTCTTATCTACCCAGGTCCTAGGACGACCACTAGCCGCTCATCTCACGCACATCTACCTCCTGTAGCCCATCGTTCCTCTTTACCACGAGCGCGAGCCTCCAGGAGCGCCACCGAGAGCCCTTCCCGGGGCGCGCCTCCAGAAGCGGCTGCTCCTAGACCCCTCCCGAGGTCGCCTTAATCCACGCACGACTAAGGGCCGAGTCATGCGAGGCTGCAGCGGCCAAGATCTTTCGTAGCCGTTTGCGGCGTGTGCGCGACTAAAATAAAGAAAACTCGAGACTCCAAAGCAAACTTCCACACAGATGTATCTGTTAGGGTAATATGCGTGTTGTATTATCAGGGGACCAAAAGCCACAATATATAGTACATGTACAGGTGCACATATGCAGAAAGCCCTCTAACTAAGGATGTCAATGGGCAGGGTATGGGCAGGGTAGAGAATACCATACCCATACCCGTATAGCCAATGGGTACAAACTTCTACCCATACCCGTACCCATGGGTATAAAACTTTACCCATACCCATACCCGGCGGGTACCCGTACCCATTGGGTACCCGGTGGATAAGTTAAATTGTACATAAGTCAATCAAAATTTTACATTTATCGATAACAATTTCGATTAAAAAAATTAATTATCTCAACTCAATAATAGGTAGTTGAGTACATAACAATTAACATAATATAAACATCACATTCTCATATTCTAACTCATAAGTCAACAAAGTAGACGTGTCACGTAAGAATTTAACAATAAACGGGCAGGGTATGGGTATACCCGTGGATATGAGGCTATACCCGTGCCCTGCCCATGACCTAACGGGCAGAGTATGGGTACTACCCATGGGCATAAAAGTGTACCCATACCCTTGTTGGAGATATGCCCAAGAGGCAATAATAAATGGTTATTATATATCTTTGTTTATGATAATGTTTACATACCATGCTATAATTGTATTAACCGAAACTTTGATACATGTGTGTTATGTGAACAACAAGGAGTCCCTAGTAAGCCTCTTGTATAACTAGCTTGTTGATTAATAGATGATCATGGTTTCGTGATCATGAACATTGGATGTTATTAATAACAAGGTTATGTCATTATATGAATGATGTAATGGACACACCCAATTAAGCGTAGCATAAGATCACGTCATTAAGTTATTTGCTATAAGCTTTCAATACATAGTTACCTAGTCCTTATGACCATGAGATCATGTAAATCACTTATATCGGAAAGGTACTTTGATTACATCAAACGCCACTGCGTAAATGGGTGGTTATAAAGGTGGGATTAAGTATCCGGAAAGTATGAGTTGAGGCATATGGATCAACAGTGGGATTTGTCCATCCCGATGACGGATAGATATACTCTGGGCCCTCTCGGTGGAATGTCGTCTAATGTCTTGCAAGCATATGAATAAGTTCATAAGAGACCACATACCACGGTACGAGTAAAGAGTACTTGTCAGTAGACGAGGTTGAACAAGGTATAGAGTGATACCGATGATCAAACCTCGGACAAGTAAAATATCGCGTGACAAAGGGAATTGGTATCGTATGTGAATGGTTCATTCGATCACTAAAGTCATCGTTGAATATGTGGGAGCCATTATGGATCTCCAGATCCCGCTATTGGTTATTGGTCGGAGAGAAGTCTCAACCATGTCTACATAGTTCGCGAACCGTAGGGTGACACACTTAAGGTTTGATGTCGTTTAAGTAGATATGGAATATGGAATGGAGTTCGAAGTTTTGTTCGGAGTCTCGGATGGGATCCAGGACATCACGAGGAGTTCCGGAATGGTCCGGAGAATAAGATTCATATATAGGAAGTCATTTTCTAGGTTTGAAAATGATCCGGTATTTTCTCTGGAAGGTTCTAGAAGGTTCTAGAAGAGTCCGGAAGAAATAAGGATGGAAGGTGGAGTCCCAGAGGGACTCCACCCACCTTGGCCGGCCAACCTAAGGGAGGAGGAGTCCCAAGTGGACTCCCCACCATGGTGGCCGGCCACCCCACCAAGGAAAGGGGGGAGTCCCACTCCCCCTAGGTTTGGTCATATGGAAGGTTTATGTTGGGGTCTTATACGGAGACTTTGACCTAATCCTTGGGGCTTCCACCTATATAAAGAGGAGAGGGGAGGGGCTGGCCGGCCACACCAAGCCATGAGTTGGCCGCACCCCTCAAGGCTGCCCTAGCCGGCGCCCCCTCTCCCAAACCCTAGCGCCCCTCCTCCACCACATCTCCCGCATACGCTTAGCGAAGCTCCGCCGGAGATCTCCATCGACACCGCCACCACGCCGTCGTGCTGCCGGGATTCCGAGGAGGATCTACTACTTCCGCTGCCCACTGGAACGGGGAGAAGGACGTCGTCTTCATCAACACCGAACGTGTGACCGAGTACGGAGGTGCTGCCCGATTGTGGCACCGTGATCAAGATCTTCTACGCGCTTTTGCAAGCGGCAAGTGATCGTCTACCGCAGCAATAAGAGCCTACTCTTATAGGCTTTGGAAATCTTCAAGGGTTAGTCTCGGTCATCCCCTCGTTGCTCCCATCTTCTAGATTGCATCTTGGCTTGGATTGCGTTCTCGCGGTAGGAAATTTTTTGTTTTCTATGCAACGAATCCCTACAGTGGTATCAGAGCCGTGTCTATGCATAGATGGTTGCACGAGTAGAACACAATGTTTTTGTGGGCGTTGATGCTCTTGTTGTCTTTAGTTTGAGTACTTTGCATCTTTGTGGCATAGTGGGATGAAGCGGCTCGGACTAACTTTACATGACCGCGTTCATGAGACTTGTTCCTCGTTCGACATGCAACTTGTATTGCATAAGAGGCTTTGCGGGTGTCTGTCTCTCCTACTATAGTGAAGATTCAATTTACTCTTCTATTGACAACACTAGTATCACCGTTGTGGTTCATGTTCGTAGGTAGATTAGATCTTACTCGAAAACCCTAAACCACGTAAAATATGCAAACCAAATTAGAGACGTCTAACTTGTTTTTGCAGGGTTTGGTGATGTGATATGGCCATAATGTGATGATGAATATGTATGAGATGATTGATACGTCTCCGACGTATCGATAATTTCTTATGTTCCATGCCACATTATTGATGTTATCCACATGTTTTATGCACACTTTATGTCATATTCGTGCATTTTCTGGAACTAACCTATTAACAAGATGCCGAAGTGCCAGTTGCTGTTTTCTGCTGTTTTTGGTTTCAGAAATCCTAGTAAAGAAATATTCTCGGAATTGGACGAAATCAACGCCCAGGGTCCTATTTTGCCCGGAAGCATCCAGAACACACGAGAACCGCCAGAGAGGGGGCACAGGCCCACCAAACCCTAGGCCGGCGCGGATCTCGGCTACTAAGCTATTTTCTGGCGCCGTTGCCGGGGAACGAAGGAAAGCTACCATTTCATACCTCGTCAACCACGCGCCAGTCCTGGACAGCATCAAGCTATTTTCTGGCGCCGTTGCCGGGGAGGAAAGGTAAAAGGCACTCATACTTCGGTTCCAGGTTAAGTACTTTTCTGGCGCCATTGTGTTTGTGCTCGAAGCTATTTCCTTTAGATCCTGCAATTGCAACTTTTTGTTTCTTGTTTGCACTAGTTTGGCATAATGGAAAACAACAAAAATATGAGAGATCTTTATGAACTTTATCTTGAATTAGGACATGATGTGTTTGAAGAGAGAATTAAAAAACCCATGGAACTTTATATGCATGCTAATGGGAATGTTATTAATATGAATGCTTTGAACACTATTGTTGCTAATGCTATGGAAAATTCTAAGCTTGGGGAAGCTGGCTTTGATGAGCATGATCTTTTTAGTCCGCCAAGAATTGAGGAGAAAATTTTCTTTGATGATACTTTGCCTCCTATTTATGATGATTATAATGATCAAAAGAAGCCTGGTGACCTGGTGTATACGTGAGCACCGTTCCTCTGTGCGACACGTGTCTAACACCGTTAAATAACACGTTAGTCTGGGGACCAGTTGTCAGCGGCTGCCTACTCTGACCAAGTCCCACCCGCCCACTCAGTATGTGTTTGCTCCCAAAAAAAAACGCAACTGCTCTCCTTGGTGAGGTCGCAGGGCATACCTCGCGGTTGTCTAAGCTGCTGGATGGCTCGTGCTCTTGTCGAATGGCACAGCGAGCTCGTTTCTTATAGACTGGAACGCACGCACAATGTCTGAAACCGGCATGAAATAGTACGACTCATTGCGCCGCTCCCAATATCAGGCTGCGGAGGCTCACAGGACAGGCACGGGTGCGGCTGTTCGCAGACCGGCGTGGCGGCCTGGTGCGGCACCGGGGCGGCGGTCGGGGTGGCACGGGAGAAGGTTCACGGTGGAGGACGCCGGCAGTCGCCCCGGCGTCGGGGAAGCAGGGGTCGCGCAGGCGGGTTTGTGGGCGGGGAAGGGCCGTGCCGGCGGCTAGAGGAGAAACGGAATCCGGTGAAGATGGAGTCGCGGGCTCGGTGGAGAATCAGCCACATCACGGTGGAGGCCGGCGTGGTGGAGGTGGGGCGGCGGATGCGGCGATGGGAATCAGCGACGAGAAAAGTTCCAAATCGATTCAACTGGTTCCAGGGGCGGCCACGGCGGCACAAATCGAGTCAATGGGCGCTCGAAGGGGCGGCCATGGCTGACAACGGGAGCTCGGGCGCGGTGGTCGGGGATAAATCGGAGGAGTGGTGCGCCGCGTATGGAGATTTGGCCTCATCGGCCTGCTCGAGCTGTAGTGGTTGAGCGTCTTAGCCAAAGGAGGGGCGGGGGTTGACCTCGCGTCAGCACGGTGTAGTTGGATCTGGCGGTGGTAGTCGTCACGGAGCCCAGACCTGCGCCGGTGCTGGATATGTCGGGGAGCTCCTGAGTTGGGCGTGGTGGCGAGCGTCCCTAGCTGCTTCGTGCGGGCGCGGAGCGCTGAGTTATCGCCGCCGTAGAGCGCTCGCCAGGAGCAGTCGAGCTCGACCACGCCGGTGGGATTACCAGCGTCGGGTTTGGGGATGGGGCATAGGAGCTAGGTGACGGGCGCACGGAATTGATGAGCCAGAAATCGACAGCTCCGTCCGCTGCCCATCCGATTAACGCCGTTTGGTGTCCGTTTGTGAGGCCAGAATCTCAAAGACAATCCAACGGTAATGGATGCGTGCTCACGTATACACGCGGTTACCAAATCCACTCTCTTATAATGATAGTAGTCTTTTGGTTCCACCTGTTATGGAGAATAAATTTGATTATGATTACAATATGCCTCCTATATTTGATGATGAGAATAATAATGATAGCTACTTTGTTGAATTTGCTCCCACTACAACTAATAAAATTGATTATGCTTATGTGGAGAGTAATAATTTTATGCATGAGACTCATGATAAAAATGCTTTATGTGATAGTTATATTGTTGAGTTTGCTCATGACACTACTGAAAATTATTATGAGAGAGGAAAATATGGTTGTAGAAATTTTCATGTTACTAAAATGCCTCTCTATGTGCTGAAATTTTTGAAGCTACACTTGTTTTATCTTCCTATGCTTGTCACTTTGCTCTTCATGAACTTAAATGTATTTTGAATTTGCCTCTTGATGCTCTCTTTTGTTTCAAATACTATTTCTTGCGAGTGCATCATTAAAACTGCTGAGCCCATCTTAATGGCTATAAAGAAAGAACTTCTTGGGAGATAACCCATGTGTTTATTTTGCTACAGTAATTTTGTTTTATATTTGTGTCTTGGAAGTTGTTTACTACTGTAGCAACCTCTCCTTATCTTAGTTTAGTGTTATGTTGTGCCAAGTTAAGTCGTTGATAGTAAAGTTCATACTAGATTTGGATTACTGCGCAGAAACAGATTTCTTTCCTGTCATGAATCTGGGCTGTTTTCTCTGTAGGTAACTCAGAAAATTATGCCAATTTACGTGAGTGATCCTCAGATATGTACGCAACTTTCATTCAATTTGAGCATTTTCATTTGAGCAAGTCTGGTGCCTCGATAAAATTCGTCAATACGAACTGTTCTGTTTTTGACAGATTCTGCCTTTTATTTCGCATTGCCAGTTTTGTTATGTTCGATGGATATTTCGATTCCATTGACTTTCAGTAGCTTTGTGCAATGTCCAGAAGTGTTAAGAATGATTATGTCACCTCTGAACATGTATATTTTGATTGTGCACTAACCCTCTAATGAGTTGTTCTAAGTTTGGTGTGGAGGAAGTTTTCAAGGATCAAGAGAGGGAGATGATACAACATGATCAAGGAGAGTGAAAGCTCTAAGCTTGGGGATGCCCCGGCGGTTCACCCCTTCATATATCAAGAAGACTCAAGCGTCTAAGCTTGGGGATGCCCAAGGCATCCCCTTCTTCATCGACAACATTATCAGGTTCCTCCCCTGAAACTATATTTTTATTCCATCACAGCTTATGTGCTTTGCTTGGAGCGTCGGTTTGTTTTTTGTTTTTGTTTTGTTTGAATAAAATGGATCCTAGCATTCACTTTGTGGGAGAGAGACACGCTCCGCTGTAGCATATGGACAAGTATGTCCTTAGGCTCTACTCATAATATTCATGGCGAAGTTTCTTCTTCGTTAAATTGTTATATGGTTGGAATTGGAAAATGATACATGTAGTAATTTGCTAAAATGTCTTGGATAATGTGATACTTGGAAATTGTTGTGCTCATGTTTAAGCTCTTGCATCATATACTTTGCACCTATTAATGAAGAAATACATAGAGCATGCTAAAATTTGGTTTGCATATTTGGTTTCTCTAAGGTCTAGATAATTTCTAGTATTGAGTTTGAACAACAAGGAAGACGGTGTAGAGTCTTATAATGTTTTCAATATGTCTTTTATGTGAGTTTTGCTGCACCGCTTCATCCTTGTGTTTGTTTCAAATAGCCTTGCTAGCCTAAACCTTGTATCGAGAGGAAAATATTTCTCATGCATCCAAAATACTTGAGCCAACCACTATGCCATTTGTGTCCACCATACCTACCTACTACATGGTATTTCTCCACCATTCCAAAGTAAATTGCTTGAGTGCTACCTTTTAACAATTCAAAATTTATCACCTCTGATTTGTGTCAATGTTTTATAGCTCATGAGGAAGTATGTGGTGTTTATCTTTCAATCTTGTTGGGCAACTTTCACCAATGGACTAGTGGCTTCATCCGCTTATCCAATAATTTTGCAAAAAGAGCTGGCAATGGGATTCCTAGTCCCAAATTAATTAATAAAAATAGACACTCCTCCATGGTATGTGATTGTTGGACGGCACCCGAAGGATTCGGTTAGCCATGGCTTGAGAAAGCAAAGGTGGGGAGGAGTGTCATCATAATAAAACTAAAATAAAAAGGCACTCCTTCATGGTATGAGATTGTTGGCAGGCACCCGAAGGATTCGGTTAGCCATGGTTTGTGAAAGAAAGGTTGGAAGGAGTGCCACACAAAAATAAAATAAAATGGGAGCCGCTCTTTGAAGGTTTGTCTGGCAAGGGGGTTAGAGTACCCACTACCATTCGTTGACAACAACAAACACCTCTCAAAATTTCACTTTTATGCTCTCTTTATGTTTTCAAAACCAAAGCTCTAGCACAAATATAGCAATCGATGCTTTCCTCTTTGAAGGACCATTCTTTTACTTTTATGTTGAGTCAGTTCACCTATTTCTCTCCACCTCAAGAAGCAAACACTTGTGTGAACTGTGCATTGATTCCTACATACTTGCATATTGCACTTGTTATATTGCTTTGCATTGACAATATCCATGAGATATACATGTTACAAGTTGAAAGCAACCGCTGAAACTTAATCTTCCTTTATGTTGCTTCAATGCCTTTACTTTTATGTTGAGTCAGTTCACCTATTTCTCTCCACCTCAAGAAGCAAACACTTGTGTGAACTGTGCATTGATTCCTACATACTTGCATATTGCACTTGTTATATTGCTTTGCATTGACAATATCCATGAGATATACATGTTATGTTGAAAGCAACCGCTGAAACTTAATCTTCCTTTATATTGCTTTGCATTGACAATATCCATGAGATATACATGTTACAAGTTGAAAGCAACCGCTGAAACTTAATCTTCCTTTATGTTGCTTTGCATTGACAATATCCATGAGATATACATGTTACAAGTTGAAAGCAACCGCTGAAACTTAATCTTCCTTTATGTTGCTTCAATGCCTTTACTTTGAATTATTGCTTTATGAGTTAACTCTTATGCAAGATTTATTGATGCTTGTCTTGAAGTACTATTCATGAAAAGTCTTTGCTATATGATTCATTTGTTTACTCATGTCATATACATTGTTTTGATCGCTGCATTCACTACATATGCTTACAAATAGTATGATCAAGGTTATGATGGCATGTCACTCCAGAAATTATCTTTGTTATCGTTTACCTGCTCGGGACGAGCAGAAACTAAGCTTGGGGATGCTGATACGTCTCCGACGTATCGATAATTTCTTATGTTCCATGCCACATTATTGATGATATCTACATGTTTTATGCACACTTCATGTCATATTTGTGCATTTTCTGGAACTAACCTATTGACAAGATGCCGAAGGGCCAGTTGCTATTTTCTGCTGTTTTTGGTTTCAGAAATCCTAGTAAGGAAATATTCTCGGAATCGGACGAAATCAACGCCGAAGATCTTAGAATTCCCGGAAGCATCCAGAACACACGAGAGAGGCCAGAGGGGGCCCTTAGGCCCACCAGAGCATAGGCCGGCGCGGCCTGGGGGGGGGGGCGCCCCCCTATAGTGTCGGCGCCCCTTCGACCTTCTGACGCCGCCTCTTCGCCTATTTAAGGGCCCTCGACCTAAAACCTCGATACGAAAAAGCCACGGTACGAGAAACCTTCCAGAGCCGCCGCCATCGCGAAGCCAAGATCTGGGGGACAGGAGTCTCTGTTCCGGCACGCCGCCGGGACGGGGAAGTGCCCCCGGAAGGCTTCTCCATCGACACCACCGCCATCTTCATCACCGCTGCTGCTCCCATGAGGAGGGAGTAGTTCTCCATCGAGGCTCGGGGCTGTACCGGTAGCTATGTGGTTCATCTCTCTCCCATGTACTTCAATACAATAATCTCATGAGCTGCCTTACATGATTGAGATTCATATGATGATGCTTGTAATCTAGATGTCGTTATGCTAGTCAAGTGAATTTTACTTATGTGATCTCCGGAGACTCCTTGTCCCACGTGTGTAAAGGTGACAGTGTGTGCACCGTGTGGGTCTCTTAGGCTATATTTCACAGAATACTTATTCACTGTTATGAATGGCATAGTGAAGTGCTTATTTATATCTCTTTATGATTGCAATGTGTTTTGTATCACAATTTATCTATGTGCTACTCTAGTGATGTTATTAAAGTAGTTTTATTCCTCCTGCACGGTGTAATGGTGACAGTGTGTGCATCCGTGTTAGTACTTGGCGTAGGCTATGATTATGATCTCTTGTAGATTATGAAGTTAACTATTGCTATGATAGTATTGATGTGATCTATTCCTCCTACATAGTGTGAAGGTGACAGTGTGCATGCTATGTTAGTACTTGGTTTAGTCGTGTTGATCTTTCATGCACTCTAAGGTTATTTAAATATGAACATTGAATATTGTGGAGCTTGTTAACTCCGGCATTGAGGGTTCGTGTAATCCTACACAGTTAGTGGTGTTCATCATCCAACAAGAGAGTGTAGAGTATGCATTTATCTATTCTGTTATGTGATCAAAGTTGAGAGTTGATGGCGTGTAACTCACACGTTCGTTGGGAACCCCAAGAGGAAGGTATGATGCGCACAGCAGCAAGTTTTCCCTCGGAAAGAAACCAAGGTTTATCGAACCAGGAGGAGCCAAGAAGCACGTTGAAGGTTGATGGCGGCGGGATGTAGTGCGGCGCAACACCAGGGATTCCAGCGCCAACGTGGAACCTGCACAACACAACCAAAGTACTTTGCCCCAACGAAACAGTGAGGTTGTCAATCTCACCGGCTTGCTGTAACAAAGGATTAACCGTATTGTGTGGAAGATGATTGTTTGCAGAAAACAGTAAAACAAGTATTGCAGTAGATTGTATGCGATGTAAAGAATAGGACCGGGGTCCACAGTTCACTAGAGGTGTCTCTCCCATAAGATAAAAGCATGTTGGGTGAACAAATTACAGTCGGGCAATTGACAAATAGAGAGGGCATAACAATGCACATACATGTCATGATAAATATAGTGAGATTTAATTGGGCATTACGACAAAGTACATAGACCGCTATCCAGCATGCATCTATGCCTAAAAAGTCCACCTTCAGGTTATCATCCGAACCCCTTCCAGTATTAAGTTGCAAAACAACAGACAATTGCATTAAGTATGGTGCGTAATGTAATCAATAACTACATCCTTAGACATAGCATCAATGTTTTATCCCTAGTGGCAACAGCACATCCACAACCTTAGAACTTTCTGTCACATCGTCCCAGCATTCAATGGAGGCATGAACCCACTATCGAGCATAAATACTCCCTCTTGGAGTTAAGAGCAAAAACTTGGCCAGAGCCTCTACTAATAACGGAGAGCATGCAAGATCATAAACAACACATAGGTAATAACTTGATAATTAACATAACATAGTATTCTCTATCCATCGGATCCCGACAAACACAACATATAGTATTACAGATAGATGATCTTGATCATGTTAGGCAGCTCACAAGATCCAACAATGAAGCACAATGAGGAGAAGACAACCATCTAGCTACTGCTATGGACCCATAGTCCAGGGGTGAACTACTCACTCATCACTCCGGAGGCGACCATGGCGGTGAAGAGTCCTCCGGGAGATGAATCCCCTCTCCGGCAGGGTGCCGGAGGAGATCTCCAGAATCCCCCGAGATGGGATTGGCGGCGGCGTCTCAGTAAGGTTTTCCGTATCGTGGCTCTCGGTACTGGGGGTTTCGCGACGGAGGCTATTTGTAGGCGGAAGGGCAGGTAAAGAGGCGGCACGAGGGGCCCACACCATAGGTCGGCGCGGCCAGGGCCTGGGCCGCGCCGCCCTGGTGTTTCGCCACCTCGTGGCCCCACTTCGACTCTCCTTCGGTCTTCTGGAAGCTTCGTGGCAAAATAGGACCCTGGGCGTTGATTTCGTCCAATTCCGAGAATATTTCGTTACTAGGATTTCTGAAATCAAAAACAGCAGAAAACAAAGAATCGGCTCTTCGGCATCTTGTTAATAGGTTAGTTCCAGAAAATGTACGAATATGACATAAAGTGTGCATAAAACATGTAGATATCATCAATAATGTGGCATGGAACACAAGAAATTATCGATACGTCGGAGACGTATCAAGAGTGTCCACTAGTGAAAGTCTAATCCCTAGGCCTTGTTCCTAAATACTGCTATCGCTGCTTGTTTACTGGTTTACTGCGTTACTACTGCTGCGTTACTACTGCTTGTTTACTGTCCTGGGCAAAGCACTTTTCTGGTGCCGTTGCTACTGCTTATATATATTCATACCACCTGTATTTCACTATCTCTTCGCCGAACTAGTGCACCTATTAGGTGTGTTGGGGACACAAGAGACTTCTTGCTTTGTGGTTGCAGGGTTGCATGAGAGGGATATCTTTGACCTCTTCCTCCCTGAGTTCGATAAACCTTGGGTGATCCACTTAAGGGAAAACTTGCTGCTGTTCTACAAACCTCTGCTCTTGGAGGCCCAACACTGTCTACAGGAAAAGGAGGGGGCGTAGACATCAAGCTATTTTCTTGTTTATAGGCGGCACCAAAAGGCTTGATAAAATATAGCTTGATGTCTATGCCTATTCACCTCCTAAACCCTAAACTGAACAGCCATGCAGGTCTCGGCCTATTCACCAAGGTTTATCGAACTCAGGGAGGCCCCACTTCGCCACCTCGTGGCCCCACTTCGTCTCCTCTTCGGTCTTCTGGAAGCTTCGTGGCAAAATAGGACCCTGGGCGTTGATTTCGTCCAATTCCGAGAATATTTCCTTACTAGGATTTCTGAAACCAAAAACAGCAGAAAACAGCAACTGGCACTTCGGCATCTTGTTAATAGGTTAGTTCCAGAAAATGCACGAATATGACATAAAGTGTGCATAAAACATGTAGATCTCATCAATAATGTGGCATGGAACATAAGAAATTATCGATACGTCGGAGACGTATCAGCATCCCCAAGCTTAGTTTCTGCTCGTCCCGAGCAGGTAAACGATAACAAAGATAATTTCTGGAGTGACATGCCATCATAAACTTGATCATACTATTGTAAGCATATGTAATGAATGCAGCGATCAAAACAATGTATATGACATGAGTAAACAAGTGAATCATATAGCAAAGACTTTTCATGAATAGTACTTCAAGATAAGCATCAATAAGTCTTGCATAAGAGTTAACTCATAAAGCAATAATTCAAAGTAAAGGCATTGAAGCAACACAAAGGAAGATTAAGTTTCAGCGGTTGCTTTCAACTTGTAACATGTATATCTCATGGATAGTTATCAATGCAAAGCAATATAACAAATGCAAAATGCAAGTATGTAGGAATCAATGCACAGTTCACACAAGTGTTTGCTTCTTGAGGTGGAGAGAGATAGGTGAACTGACTCAACAATAAAAGTAAAAGAATGGTCCTTCAAAGAGGAAAGCATCGATTGCTATATTTGTGCTAGAGCTTTGATTTTGAAAACATGTAGAGAGCATAAAAAGTAAAATTTTGAGAGGTGTATGTTGTTGTCAACGAATGGTAGTGGGCACTCTAACCCCCTTGCCAGACAAACCTTCAAAGAGCGGCTCCCATTTTATTTTTATTTTTGTGTGGCACTCCTTCCAACCTTTTTTTCACAAACCATGGCTAACCGAATCCTCGGGTGCCTGCCAACAATCTCATACCATGAAGGAGTGCCTTTTTATTTTAGTTTTATTATGATGACACTCCTCCCAACCTTTGCTTACACAAGCCATGGCTAACCGAATCCTTCGGGTGCCGTCCAACAATCACATACCGTGGAGGAGTGTCTATTTAGTTTAATTAATTTGGGACTGGGAATCCCATTGCCAGCTCTTTTTGCAAAATTATTGGATAAGCGGATGAAGCCACTAGTCCATTGGTGAAAGTTGCCCAACAAGATTGAAAGATAAACACCGCATACTTCCTCATGAGCTATAAAACATTGACACAAATCAGAGGTAATAAATTTTGAATTGTTTAAAGGTAGCACTCAAGCAATTTACTTTGGAATGGCGGAGAAATACCATGTAGTAGGTAGGTATGGTGGACACAAATGACATAGTGGTTGGCTCAAGTATTTTGGATGCATGAGAAGTATTCCCTCTCGATACAAGGTTTAGGCTAGCAAGGCTATTTGAAACAAACACAAGGATGAAGCGGTGCAGCAAAACTCACATAAAAGACATATTGAAAACATTATAAGACTCTACACCGTCTTCCTTGTTGTTCAAACTCAATACTAGAAATTATCTAGACCTTAGAGAGACCAATTATGCAAACCAAATTTTAGCAAGCTCTATGTATTTCTTCATTAATGGGTACAAAGTATATGATGCAAGAGCTTAAACATGAGCACAACAATCGCCAAGTATCACATTATCCAAGACATTTTAGCAATTACTACATGTATCATTTTCCAATTCCAACCATATAACAATTTAACGAAGAAGAAACTTCGCCATGAATACTATGAGTAAAGCCTAAGGACATACTTGTCCATATGCTACAGCGGAGCGTATCTCTCTCCCACACAGTGAATGCTAGGATTCATTTTATTCAAACAAAACAAAAACAAAAGCAAACCGACGCTCCAAGAAAAGCACATAAGATGTGATGGAATAAAAATATAGTTTCAGGTGAGGAACCTGATAATATTGTCGATGAAGAAGGGGATGCCTTGGGCATCCCCAAGCTTAGACGCTTGAGTCTTCTTGATATATGCAGGGGTGAACCACCGGGGCATCCCCAAGCTTAGAGCTTTCACTCTCGTTGATCATGTTGTATCATCTCCCTCTCTTGATCCTTGAAAACTTCCTCCACACCAAACTTAGAACAACTCATTAGAGGGTTAGTGCACAATCAAAATATACATGTTCAGAGGTGACATAATCATTCTTAACACTTCTGGACATTGCACAAAGCTACTGAAAGTCAATGGAATCAAAATATCCATCGAACATAACAAAACAGGCAATGCGAAATAAAAGGCAGAATCTGTCAAAACAGAACAGTTCGTATTGATGAATTTTATCGAGGCACCAGACTTCCTCAAATGAAAATGCTCAAATTAAATGAAAGTTGCGTAGATATCTGTGGATCACTCACGTAAATTGGCATAATTTTCTGAGTTACCTACAGAGAAAACAGCCCAGATTCGTGACAGCAAAGAAATCTGTTTCTGCGCAGTAATCCAAATCTAGTATGAACTTTACTATCAACGACTTTACTTGGCACAACAAAACACAAAACTAAGATAAGGAGATGTTGCTACAGTAGTAAACAACTTCCAAGACACAAAATAAAAACAAAGTACTGTAGTAAAAACATGGGTTGTCTCCCATAAGCGCTTTTCTTTAACGCCTTTCAGCTAGGCGCAGAAAGTGTGTATCAAGTGTTATCAAGAGACGAAGTGTCAACATCATAATTTGTTCTAATAATAGAATCAAAAGGTAACTTTATTCTCTTTCTAGGGAAGTGTTCCATACCTTTCTTGAGAGGAAATTGATATTTTATATTACCTTCCTTCATATCAATGATAGCACCAACAGTTCGAAGAAAAGGTCTTCCCAATATAATGGGACAAGATGCATTGCATTCAATATCCAAGACAACAAAATCAATGGGGACAAGGTTATTATTAACGGTAATGCGAACATTATCAACTTTCCCCAAAGGTTTCTTTGTAGAATGATCAGCAAGATTAACATCCAAATAACAATTTTTCAGCGGTGGCAAGTCAAGCATATTATAGATTTTCTTAGGCATAACGGAAATACTTGCACCAAGATCACATAAAGCATTACAATCAAAATCATTGACCTTCATCTTAATGATGGGCTCCCAACCATCTTCGAGCTTCCTAGGAATAGAAGCTTCGCGTTCTAGTTTCTCTTCTCTAGCTTTTATGAGAGCATTTGTAATATGTTTTGTGAAAGCCAAATTTATAGCACTAGCATTAGGACTTTTAGCAAGTTTTTGCAAGAACTTTATAACTTCAGAGATGTGGCAATCATCAAAATTCAAACCATTATAATCTAAAGCAATGGGATCATCATCCCCAATGTTGGAAAAAATTTCAGCAGCTTTATCACAGGCAGTTTCACAGGTTTTAGCAGCTTTGTAGCGGTTTCTCGCGCTTTGCATTAGAAGTGGAAACATTGCCAACACCAATTATTTTACCATTAATAGTAGGAGGTGCAGCAACATGTGTAGCATTAGCATTACTAGTGGTGGTAATAGTCCAAACTTTAGCTATATTATCTTCTTTTTCATTTTCTTCTCTTTCCCACCTAGCACGCAATTCAGCCATCAATCTTATATTCTCATTAATTCTAACTTGGATGGCATTTTCTGTAGTAACAATTTTATTATTAAGATTCTCATGAGGCATAACTTTCGATTTCAAAAGATCAACATCAGCAGCAAGACTATGGACTTTAGAAGCAAGTATATCAATTTTCCCAAGCTTTTCTTCAACAGATTTGTTAAAAGCAGTTTGTGTACTAATAAATTCTTTAAGCATAGCTTCAAGTCCAGGGGGTGAATTCCTATTATTGTTGTAAGAATTCCCATAAGAATTACCATAGCCATTGCCATTATTATAAGGATATGACCTATAGTTGTTACTAGAATTGTTCCGGTAAGCATTGTTGTTGAAATTATTATTTTTAATGAAGTTTACATCAACATGTTCTTCTTGTGCAACCAATGAAGCTAACGGAACATTATTAGGATCAACATTTGTCCTATCATTCACAAGCATAGACATAATAGCATCAATCCTATCACTCAAGGAAGAGGTTTCTTCGACAGAATTTACCTTCTTACCTTGTGGAGCTCTTTCCGTGTGCCATTCAGAGTAGTTGATCATCATATTATCAAGAAGCTTTGTTGCTTCACCAAGAGTGATGGACATAAAGGTACCTCCAGCAGCTGAATCCAATAGGTTCCGCGAAGAAAAATTTAGTCCTGCATAAAAGGTTTGGATGATCATCCAAGTAGTCAGTTCATGGGTTGGGCAATTTTTAACCAAAGATTTCATTCTTTCCCATGCTTGTGCAACATGCTCAGTATCTAATTTTTTAAAATTCATTATGCTACTCCTTAAAGATATAATTTTAGCAGGGGGATAATATCTACCAATAAAAGCATCCTTGCATTTAGTCCATGAATCAATACTATTCTTAGGCAGAGATAGCAACCAATCTTTAGCTCTTCCTCTTAATGAGAAAGGGAACAATTTTAATTTTATAATGTCACCATCTACATCTTTATATTTTTGCATTTCACACAATTCAACAAAATTATTAAGATGGGCAGCAGCATCATCAGAACTAACACCAGAAAATTGCTCTCGCATAACAAGATTTAGTAAAGCAGGTTTAATTTCAAAGAATTCTGCTGTAGTAGCAGGTGGAGCAATAAGTGTGCATAAGAAATCATTATTATTTGTGGTTGTGAAGTCACACAACTTAGTATTTTCAGGAGTACCCATTTTAGCAATAGTAAATAAAGCAAACTAGATAAAGTAAATGCAAGTAACTAATTTTTTTTGTGTTTTTGATATAGCAAACAAGATAGCAAATAAAGTAAAACTAGCAACTAATTTTTTTTTGTATTTTGATTTAGTGCAGCAAACAAAGTAGTAAATAAAACTAAGCAAGACAAAAACAAAGTAAAGAGATTGCGATGTGGAGACTCCCCTTGCAGCGTGTCTTGATCTCCCCGGCAACGGCGCCAGAAAAAGTATGAGCAGTAGCAACGGCACCAGAAAAGTGCTTTGCCCAGGACAGTAAACAAGCAGTAGTAACGCAGCAGTAGTAACGCAGTAAAACAGTAAACAAGCAGCGATAGCAGTATTTAGGAACAAGGCCTAGGGATTAGACTTTCACTAGTGGACACTCTCAACTTTGATCACATAACAGAATAGATAAATGCATACTCTACACTCTTTTGTTGGATGATGAACACCATTGCATAGGATTACACGAACCCTCAATGTCGGAGTTAACAAGCTCCACAATATTCGATGTTCATATTTAAATAACCTTAGAGTGCACGAAAGATCAACACGACTAAACCAAGTACTAACATAGCATGCACACTGTCACCTTCACGCTATGTAGGAGGAATAGATCACATCAATACTATCATAGCAATAGTTAACTTCACAATCTACAAGAGATCACGATCATAGCATACGCCAAGTACTAACACGGATGCACACACTGTCACCATTACACCGTGCAGGAGGAATAAAACTACTTAAATAACATCACTAGAGTAGCACACAGATATATTGTGATACAAAACACATTGCAATCATAAAGAGATATAAATAAGCACTTCACTATGCCATTCATAATAGTGAATAAGTATTCTGTGAAATATAGCCTAAGAGACCCACACGGTGCACACACTGTCACCTTTACACACGTGGGACAAGGAGTCTTCGGAGATCACATAAGTAAAATTCACTTGACTAGCATAACGACATCTAGATTACAAGCATCATCATATGAATCTCAATCATGTAAGGCAGCTCATGAGATTATTGTATTGAAGTACATAGGAGAGAGATGAACCAAATAGCTACCGGTACAACCCTTAGCCTCGATGGAGAACTACTCCCTCCTCATGGGAGACAGCAGCGGTGATGAAGATGGCGGTGGTGTCGATGGAGGAGCCTTCCGGGGGCACTTCCCCGTCCCGGCGGCGTGCCGGAACAGAGACTCCTGTCCCCCAGATCTTGGCTTCGCGATGGCGGCGGCTCTGGAAGGTTTCTCGTACCGTGGCTTTTTCGTATCGAGGTTTTAGGTCCAGGGGCTTTATATAGGCGAAGAGGCGGCGTCAGAAGGTCGAAGGGGCGCCGACACTATAGGGGGCGCGGGCCCCCCCTTGGCCACGCTGGCCTAGGGTTTGGTGGGCCTGTGCCCCCTCTCTGGCGGTTCTCGGGTGTTCTGGATGCTCCCGGACAAAATAGGAACCTGGGCGTTGATTTCGTCCGATTCCGAGAATATTTCGTTACTAGGATTTCTGAAACCAAAAACAGCAGAAAACAGGAACTGGCACTTCGGCATCTCGTTAATAGGTTAGTTCCAGAAAATGCACGAATATGACATAAAGTGTGCATAAAACATGTAGATATCATCAATAATGTGGCATGGAACATAAGAAATTATCGATACGTCGGAGACGTATCAGCACCCCCAAGCTTAGTTTCTGCTCGTCCCGAGCAGGTAAACGATAACAAAGATAATTTCTGGAGTGACATGCCATCATAATCTTGATCATACTATTGTAAGCATATGTAATGAATGCAGCGATCCAAACAATGTAAATGCAATGAGTAAACAATTGAATCATATAGCAAAGACTTTTCATGAATAGTACTTTCAAGACAAGCATCAATAAGTCTTGCATAAGAGTTACTCATAAAGCAATAAATTCTTAGTAAAGGTATTGAAGCAACACAATGGAAGATTAAGTTTCAGCGGTTGCTTTCAACTTGTAACATGTATATCTCATGGATAGTTGTCAATGCAAAGCAATATAACAAGTGCAATATGCAAATATGTAGGAATCAATGCACAGTTCACACAAATGTTTGCTTCTTGAGGTGGAGAGAGATAGGTGAACTGACTCAACAATAAAAGTAAAAGAATGGTCCTTCAAAGAGGAAAGCATCGATTGCTATATTTATGCTAGAGCTTTTATTTTGAAAACATAAAGAGAGCATAAAAATAAAGTTTTGAGAGGTGTATGTTGTTGTCAACGAATGGTAGCGGGTACTCTAACCCCCTTGCCAGGCAAACCTTCAAAGAGCGGCTCCCATTTTATTTTATTTTTGGGTGGCACTCCTTCCAACCTTTCTTTCACAAACCATGGCTAACCGAATCCTCGGGTGCCTGCCAACAATCTCATACCATGAAGGAGTGCCTTTTTATTTCAGTTTTATTATGATGACACTCCTCCCAACCTTTGCTTACACAAGCCATGGCTAACCGAATCCTTCGGGTGCCGTCCAACAATCACATACCATGGAGGAGTGTCTATTTTTGTTAATTAATTTGGGACTGGGAATCCCATTGCCAGCTCTTTTTGCAAGATTATTGGATAAGCGGATGAAGCCACTAGTCCATTGGTGAAAGTTGCCCAACAAGATTGAAAGATAAACACCACATACTTCCTCATGAGATATAAAACATTGACACAAATCAGAGGTGATAAATTTTGAATTGTTTAAAGGTAGCACTCAAGCAATTTACTTTGGAATGGCGGAGAAATACCATGTAGTAGGTAGGTATGGTGGACACAAATGGCATAGTGGTTGGCTCAAGGATTTGGATGCATGAGAAGTATTCCCTCTCGATACAAGGTTTAGGCTAGCAAGGTTTATTTGAAACAAACACAAGGATGAACCGGTGCAGCAAAACTCACATAAAAGACATATTGTAAACATTATAAGACTCTACACCGTCTTCCTTGTTGTTCAAACTCAATACTAGAAATTATCTAGAGCTTAGAGAGACCAAATATACAAACCAAATTTTAGCATGCTCTATGTATTTCTTCATTAATAGGTGCAAAGCATATGATGCAAGAGCTTAAACATGAGCACAACAATTGCCAAGTATCACATTATCCAAGACATTTTACCAATTACTACATGTATCATTTTCCGTTTCCAACCATATAACAATTTAACGAAGAAGAAACTTCGCCATGAATATTATGAGTAAAGCTAAGAACACATGTGTTCATATGAAACAGCGGAGCGTGTCTCTCTCCCACACAAGTATTTATTCAAACAAAAACAAAAACAAGAAACATACAGACGCTCCAAGTAAAGTACATATGATGTGGCCGAATAAAAATATAGTTTCAAGAGAAGGAACCTGATAATTTGTCGATGAAGAAGGGGATGCCTTGGGCATCCCCAAGCTTAGATGCTTGAGTCTTCTTGAAATATGCAGGGGTGAACCACCGGGGCATCCCCAAGCTTAGAGCTTTCACTCTCCTTGATCATAGTATATCATCCTCCTCTCTTGACCCTTGAAAACTTCCTCCACACCAAACTCAAAACAAACTCATTAGAGGGTTAGTGCATAATCAAAAATTCACATGTTCAGAGGTGACACAATCATTCTTAACACTTCTGGACATTGCCCAAAGCTACTGGAAGTCAATAGAACTAAGAAATCCATCCCACATAGCAAAAGAAACAATGCGAAATAAAAGGCAGAATCTGTCAAAACAGAACAGTCCGTAAAGACGAATTTTATTGAGGCACCAGACTTTATCAAATGAAAATGCTCAAATTGAATGAAAGTTGCGAACATATATGAGGATCACTCACGTAAATTGGCATAATTTTCTGAGTTACCTACAGAGAATTTTGCCCAGATTCGTGACAGCAAAGAAATCTGTTTCTGCGCAGTAATCCAAATCTAGTATCAACCTTGCTATCAAAGACTTTACTTGGCACAACAAAACACAAAACTAAGATAAGGAGAGGTTGCTACATTAGTAAACAACTTCCAAGACACAAATATGAAACAAAGTACTGTAGCAAAATAACACATGGGTTATCTCCCAAAAAGTTCTTTCTTTATAGCCATTAAGATGGGCTCAGCAGTTTTAATGATGTACTCGTAAGAAATAGTATTTGAAGCAAAAAGAGAGCATCAAGAGGCAAATTCAAAACACATTTAAGTCTAACATGCTTCCTATGAAAAGGAATCTTGTACATAAACAAATTCAAGAAGCATAATGCAACAAGCATAGAAAGATAAAACAAGTGCAGCTTCAAGATTTTCAGCAAAAAGAGAGGTATTTTAGTAACATGAAAATTTCTACAACCATATTTTCCTCTCTCATAATAATATCCAGTAGCATCATGAGCAAAATCAACAATATAAATATCACATAAAGCATTCTTATCATGAGTCTCATGCATAAAATTATTACTCTCCACATAAGCATAATCAATTTTATTAGTAATAGTGGGAGCAAATTCAACAAAGTAGCTATCATTATTATTTTCATCATCAAATATAGGAGGCATATTGTAATCATAATCAAATTTATCCTCCATAGTAGGTGGCACCAAAAGGCTACTATCATTATAATCATCATAAATAGGAGGCAAAGTATCATCAAAGTAAATTTTCTCCTCAATGCTTGGGGGACTAAAAATATCATGCTCATCAAAACCAGCTTCCCAAAGCTTAGAATTTTCCATAGCATTAGCAATAATAGTGTTCAAAGCATTCATATTAATAACATTCCCATTAGCATGCATATAAAGTTCCATGGGTTTTTTAATTCTCTCTTCAAACACATCATGTCCTAATTCAAGATAAAGTTCATAAAGATCTCTCATATTTTTGTTGTTTTCCATTATGCCTAACAAGTGTAAACAAGAAACAAAAAGATGCAATTGCAGGATCTAAAGGAAATAGCTTCGAGCACAAACACAATGGCACCAGAAAAGTACTTTACCTGGAACCGGAGTATGAGTGCCTTTTACCTTTCCTCCCCGGCAACGGCGCCAGAAAATAGCTTGATGTCTACGCCCCCTCCTTTTCCTGTAGACAGTGTTGGGCCTCCAAGAGCAGAGGTTTGTAGAACAGCAGCAAGTTTCCCTTAAGTGGATCACCCAAGGTTTATCGAACTCAGGGAGGAAGAGGTCAAAGATATCCTTCTCATGCAACCCTGCAACCACAAAGCAAGAAGTCTCTTGTGTCCCCAACACACCTAATAGGTGCACTAGTTCGGCGAAGAGATAGTGAAATACAGGTGGTATGAATAAGTATGAGCAGTAGCAACGGCACCAGAAAAGTGCGGGTGACCCGGGTTCGATCCCCGGCAACGGCGCCAGAAAATAGCTTGATATATAATTTGCTGTTATTCATTGATGATACGTGCAATTTGCATCACTATTTTGTATCACTATTTTGTGGCGCCCCCTCCTTTTCCTGTAGACAGTTTCTGTCCACATATCTATTAAAGAAATATTCTGGCGCCATTGTGTTTGTGCTCGAAGCTATTTCCTTAAGGCTTGATGGCCCATGCGGGTCTCGGCCTATTCACCAAGGTTTATCGAACTCAGGGAGGAAGAGGTCAAAGATATCCCTCTCATGCAACCCTGCAACCACAAAGAAAGAAGTCTCTTGTGTCCCCAACACACCTAATAGGTGCACTAGTTCGGTGAAGAGATAGTGAAATACAGGTGGTATAAATAAGTAGTAGCAATGGCACCAGAAAAGTGCTTTGCCCAGGACAGTAAACAAGCAGTAGTAACGCAGCAGTAGTAACGCAGTAAAACAGTAAATAAGCAGCGATAGCAGTATTTAGGAACAAGGCCTAGGGATCATACTTTCACTAGTGGACACTCTCAACATTGATCACATAACAGAATAGATAAATGCATACTCTACACTCTCTTGTTGGATGATGAACACCATTGCGTAGGATTACACGAACCCTCAATGCCGGAGTTAACAAGCTCCACAATTCAATGTTCATATTTAAATAACCTTAGAGTGCATGAAAGATCAACACGACTAAACCAAGTACTAACATAGCATGCACACTGTCACCTTCACACTATGTAGGAGGAATAGATCACATCAATACCATCATAGCAATAGTTAACTTCATAATCTACAAGAGATCATAATCATAGCCTACGCCAAGTACTAACACGGATGCACACACTGTCACCATTACACCCGTGGGACAAGGAGTCTCCGGAGATCACATAAGTAAAATTCACTTGACTAGCATAATGACATCTAGATTACAAGCATCATCATATGAATCTCAATCATGTAAGGAAGCTCATGAGATTATTGTATTGAAGTACATAGGAGAGAGATGAACCACATAGCTACCGGTACAGCCCCGAGCCTCGATGGAGAACTACTCCCTCCTCATGGGAGACAGCAGCGGTGATGGAGATGGCGGTGGTGTCGATGGAGAAGCCTTCCGGGGGCACTTCCCCATCCCGGCGGCGTGCCGGAACAGAGACTCCCGTCCCCCAGATCTTGGCTTCGTGATGGCGGCGGCTCTGGATGGTTTCTCGTACCATGGCTTTTTTCGTCTCGAGGTTTTAGGTCCAGGGGCTTTATATAGGCGAAGAGGCGGCGTCAGGAGGTCGATGGGGCGACGACACTATAGGGGGGCGCGGGCCCCCCTTGGCCGCGCCGGCCTAGGGTTTGGTGGGCCTGTGCCCCCTCTCTGGCGGTTCTCGGGTGTTCTGGATGCTTCCGGGCAAAATAGGAACCTGGGCGTTGATTTCGTCCGATTCCGAGAATATTTCTTTACTAGGATTTCTGAAACCAAAAACAGCAGAAAACAGCAACTGGCACTTCGGCATCTTGTTAATAGGTTAGTTCCAGAAAATGCACGAATATGACATAAAGTGTGCATAAAACATGTAGATAACATCAATAATGTGGCATGGAACATAAGAAATTATCGATACGTCGGAGACGTATCAGCATCCCCAAGCTTAGTTCCTGCTCGTCCCGAGCAGGTAAACGATAACAAAGATAATTTCTGGAGTGACATGCCATCATAACCTTGATCATACTATTTGTAAAGCATATGTAGTGAATGCAGCGATCAAAACAATGTATATGACATGAGTAAACAAATGAATCATATAGCAAAGACTTTTCATGAATAGTACTTCAAGACAAGCATCAATAAGTCTTGCATAAGAGTTAACTCATAAAGCAATAATTCAAAGTAAAGGCATTGAAGCAACACAAAGGAAGATTAAGTTTCAGCGGTTGCTTTCAACTTGTAACATGTATATCTCATGGATAGTTGTCAATGTAAAGTAATATAACAAGTGCAATATGCAAGTATGTAGGAATCAATGCACAGTTCACACAAGTGTATGATTCTTGAGATGGAGAGAAATAGGTGAACTGACTCAACAATGAAAGTAAAAGAAAGGTCCTTCAAAGAGGAAAGCATCGATTGCTATATTTGTGCTAGAGCTTCTATTTTGAAAACATAAAGAGAGCATAAAAATAAAGTTTTGAGAGGTGTATGTTGTTGTCAACGAATGGTAGCGGGCACTCTAACCCCCTTGCCAGACAAACCTTCAAAGAGCGGCTCCCATTTTATTTTATTTTTGTGTGGCACTCCTTCCAACCTTTCTTTCGCAAACCATGGCCAACCGAATCCTCGGGTGCCTGCCAACAATCTCATACCATGAAGGAGTGCCTTTTTATTTTAGTTTTATTATGATGACACTCCTCCCCACCTTTGCTTTCTCAAGCCATGGCTAACCGAATCCTTCGGGTGCCGTCCAACAATCACATACCATGGAGGAGTGTCTATTTTTGTTAATTAATTTGGGACTGGGAATCCCATTGCCAGCTCTTTTTGCAAAATTATTGGATAAGCGGATGAAGCCACTAGTCCATTGGTGAAAGTTGCCCAACAAGATTGAAAGATAAACACCACATACTTCCTCATGAGCGATAAAACATTGACACAAATCAGAGGTAATAAATTTTGAATTGTTTAAAGGTAGCACTCAAGCAATTTACTTTGGAATGGCGGAGAAATACCATGTAGTAGGTAGGTATGGTGTACACAAATGGCATAGTGGTTGGCTCAAGTATTTGGATGCATGAGAAGTATTCCCTCTCGATACAAGGTTTAGGCTAGCAAGGTTTATTTGAAACAAACACAAGGATGAAGCGGTGCAGCAAAACTCACATAAAAGACATATTGTAAACATTATAAGACTCTACACCGTCTTCCTTATTGTTCAAACTCAATACTAGAAATTATCTAGACCTTAGAGAGACCAATTATGCAAACCAAATTTTAGCATGCTCTATGTATTTCTTCATTAATAGGTGCAATGTATATGATGCAAGAGCTTAAACATGAGCACAACAATTGCCAAGTATCACATTATCCAAGACATTATAGCAATTACTACATGTATCATTTTCCAATTCCAACCATATAACAATTTAACGAAGAAGAAACTTCGCCATGACTATTATGAGTAAAGCCTAAGGACATACTTGTCCATATGCTACAGAGGAGCGTGTCTCTCTCCCACACAAAGAATGCTAGGATCCATTTTATTCAAACAAAACAAAAAACAAAAGCACACAGACGCTCCAAGCAAAGTACATATGATGTGACCGAATAAAAATATAGTTTCAAGAGAAGGAACCTGATAATTTGTCGATGAAAAAGGGGCTGCCTTGGGCATCCCCAAGCTTAGACGCTTGAGTCTTCTTGATATATGCAGGGGTGAACCACCGGGGCATCCCCAAGCTTAGACTTTTCACTCTTCTTGATTGGAGTATATCATATTTCTCTCTTGACCCTTGAAAACTTCCTTCACACCAAACTCAAAACAACTCATTAGAGGGTTAGTGCATAATCAAAATTCACATGTTCAGAGGTGACACAATCATTCTTAACACTTCTGGACATTGCTCAAAGCTACTGGAAGTTAATGGAACAAAGAAATCCATCCCACATAGCAAAAGAGGCAATGCGAAATAAAAGGCAGAATCTGTCAAAACAGAATAGTTCGTAAAGACGAATTTTATTGAGGCACCAGACTTGCTCAAATGAAAATTCTCAAATTGAATGAAAGTTGCGTACATATCTGAGGATCACTCACGTAAATTGGCATAATTTTCTGAGTTACCTACAGAGAATTTTGCCCAGATTCGTGACAGCAAAGAAATCTGTTTCTGCGCAGTAATCCAAATCTAGTATGAACCTTGCTATCAAAGACTTTACTTGGCACAACAAAACACAAAACTAAGATAAGGAGAGGTTGCTACAGTAGTAAACAACTTCCAAGACACAAATATAAAACAAAGTACTGTAGCAAAATAACACATGGGTTATCTCCCAAGAAGTGCTTTCTTTATAGCCATTAAGATGGGCTCAGCAAATTAAATGATGCACTCGCAAGAAATAGTGTTTGAAGCAAAAGAGAGCATCAAGAAGAAAATTCAAAACACATTTAAGTCTAACATGCTTCCTATGAAAAGGAATTTTGTAAATAAACAAGTTATGTAGGCATACTGCAACAGGCATAGGAAAACTAGACAAGCTCAACTTCAAAATTTTAAGCATATAGAGAGGTGTTTTAGTAACATGAAAATTTCTTCAACCATATTTTCCTCTCTCATAATAACTTTCAGTAGTGTCATGAGCAAACTCAACAATATAACTATCACATAAAGCATTCTTATCATGAGTCTCATGCATAAAATTATTACTACTCCCAACATAAGCATAATCAATTTTATTAGTAATAGCGGGAGCAAATTCAACAAAGTAGCTATCATTATTATTCTCATCATCAAATATAGGAGGCATATTGTAATCATAATCAAATTTATCCTCCATAACAGGCGGAACCAAAATACTACTATCATTATAATCATCATAAATAGGAGGTAAAGTATCATCAAAGTAAATTTTCTCCTCAATGCTTGGGGGACTAAAAAGATCATGATCATCAAAACCAGCTTCCCCAAGCTTAGAATTTTCCATAGCATTAGCAACAATAGTGTTCAAAGCATTCATATTAATAACATTCCCATTAGCATGCATATAAAGTTCCATGGGTTTTTTAATTCTCTCTTCAAACACATCATGTCCTAATTCAAGATAAAGTTCATAAAGATCTCTCATATTTTTGTTGTTTTCCATTATGCCTAACTAGTGTAAACAAGAAACAAAAGGTTGCAATTGCAGGATCTAAAGGAAATAGCTTCGAGCACAAACACAATGGCGCCAGAATATTTCTTTAATAGATATGTGGACAGAAATATTCTCGGAATTGGACGAAATCAACGCCCAGGGTCCTATTTTGCCACGAAGCTTCCAGAAGACCGAAGAGGAGACGAAGTGGGGCCACGAGGTGGCCACACCCTAGGGCGGCGCGGCCCAAGCCTTGGCCGCGCCGACCTGTAGTGTGGGGCCCTCGTGTGGCCCCCTGACCTGCCCTTCCGCCTACAAATAGCCTTCGTCGCGAAACCCCCAGTACCGAGAGCCACGATACGGAAAACCTTCCAGAGACGCCGCCACCGCCAATCCCATCTCGGGGGATTCAGGAGATCGCCTCCGGCACCCTGCCGGAGAGGGGAATCATCTCCCGGAGGACTCTACGCCGCCATGGTCCCCTCCGGAGTGATGTGTGAGTAGTCTACCCCTGGACTATGGGTCCATAGCAGTAGCTAGATGGTTGTCTTCTCCCCATTGTGCTTAATTGTCGGATCTTGTGAGCTGCCTAACATGATCAAGATCATCTATCTGTAATTCTATATGTTGCGTTTGTTGGGATCCGATGAATAGAGAATACTATGTTATGTTGATTATCAATTTATGTCTATGTGTTGTTTATGATCTTGCATGCTCTCCGTTACTAGTAGATGCTCTGGCCAAGTAGATGCTTGTAACTCCAAGAGGGAGTATTTATGCTCGATAGTGGGTTCATGTCTCCGTGAATCTGGGGAAGTGACAGAAATCTCTAAGATTATGGATGTGCTATTGCCACTAGGGATAAAACATTGGTGCTATGTTCGAGGATGTAGTTACTGATTACATTACGCGCAATACTTAATGCAATTGTCTGTTGTTAGCAACTTAATACTGGAGGGGGTTCGGATGATAACCTGAAGGTGGACTTTTTAGGCATAGATGCATGCTGGATAGCGGTCTATGTACTTTGTCGTAATGCCCAATTAAATCTCACTATACTCATCATAATATGTATGCGCATGGTCATGCCCTCTTTATTTGTCAATTGCCCAACTGTAATTTGTTCACCCAACATGTTGTTTATCTTATGGGAGAGACACCTCTAGTGAACTGTGGACCCCGGTCCAATTCTCTATACTGAAATACAATCTACTGCAATACTGTTCTACTGTTTTTCTGCAAACAATCATCATCCACACTATACATCTAATCCTTTGTTACAACAAGCCGGTGAGATTGACAACCTCGCTGTTTCGTTGGGGCAAAGTACTTGGTTTGTGTTGTGCAGGTTCCACGTTGGCGCCGGAATCCCTGGTGTTGCGCCGCACTACATCTCGCCGCCATCAACCTTCAACGTGCTTCTTGGCTCCTACTGGTTCGATTAAACCTTGGTTTCATACTCAGGGAAAACATGCCGCTGTACGCATCTGTTATCACCAGAATTTGACCGAATCAGAGGTGGGCCGCGATCAAGATGGGCTTGAAGAATATACATGGAAGAATATACGTGAATCGGCCTTATATGCAAAGTTTGGGCTAGTTTGCCCGTGTATTTGTAATATAGTAGGATATGTATCGATTAGTTAGAGTTTGGCTCGTGCCCGGTTGGGATTATTCCCACGTCAGGAAGTCTACGGACTATAAATATGTATCTAGGGTTTATGAAATAAACAACAATCACGTTCACCACAAACCAATCTAGGCGCATCGCCAACTCCCTTGTCTCGAGGGTTTCTTCCGGGTAAGCATCATGCTGCCTAGATCGCATCTTGCGATCTAGGCAGTACAAGTTTATTCGTCGTTCATGCGTTGCTCGTACTGAAGCCTTTTTGATGGCGAGCAACGTAGTTATCTTAGATGTGTTAGGGTTAGCATTGTTCTTCGTATCATATGCTGTCGTCGTGCAACCCTTAGACATCTAGCCGCCCTTACACCTATCTTAGGTGTAGGGGCGGCACCCCGCTTGATCATTATTCAGTAGATCCGATCCGTTATGGTTGCTCCTTGTTCTCCAAGGATTAGTTTAATATCTGCATAGTTAGGCCTTACAAACGGGTTGAAGGATCCAGTGGCGCGTAGGGTATAGTTCGCTAGCCCTAGACAGGATGTTCCGGGGATCAACCTTGTGTTGGTTTTTAGGCCTTGTCTAGGGACGGCTTACGATCACCGTGCGTGGCCGCCAGGCTCAATCACGAGTAGGATGTTCCGATTATGTGGTGAAAACCCTAAATCGTAGTAGGTCGTTTTAGCTTTATTTTGATCAAGCAGGACCACCATATATTCGTACACCTCGTGCGAATCATGGGTGGATCGGCTCTTTGAGCCGATTCACAGGACAACCTGAGAGCCGATCGAGGCTCGTATTTAATGTTTATGTGTATGCCATGCAGGAAACTAAGCGAGGCACATCCATCACCTTCCTGACCAGGTATAGGTCAGGTGGCACGCCCTTGCACCAGCATCGGACGTGCGTGCCGAGTCTTTGCGGGCCGTCGCTCGGAGGGACCAGGGCCAGCCGCAGTCCTAGGAGCCTCCCGGCTCTACTGTGTTGCCCGTCGCTGCTCGCCGGTGGGTTTCTGACCGCAACACATTCTAGCATGCCCGGTGGGACCATCTTTGACATCAACCGCATCGCCATCTACATCCGAGATGGCGGAGGGCACTCTAGTCACGTACGAGGATTTGACCGAGGAGCTCGAGAAGAAGTATGACGAGGTCAAAGCAATCCTCGAAGCCGACCTCATCGGCTCTTTTCACAGAACCCGCTCACATGGCGTCAGGTGGAAAGGGTTCTCACCTGAAGGCGCGCTCGATGGAGTGGACCTGTCCGCCCCGTCCGAAGAACGCACCAGGTCCCTGCGTCAGGAGATTAACTTCATGGTAGCTCATTCGCTACACCGCCACTCTGAGAGCCTGGTGAACACTTTGGAGCGTGTCGCTCTTCGGGTGATCCAGGAAATCGTGAGGCATCAATACTCTCCGTCAGGACCAGCTCTCGGGACTTACCAAGGAGAGATGCCACTCCAGTCCCGTCCACCGCTGCCATTCGCGTTGGCAGCACCAGAAGTGCCGAATTCACTGGCATACATCGTCTACAAGATCGGTGGTGACCCTAGTGACTACCAGTTCTTGCATGAGGCGCCTAAGGAGATCCCTCACGAATACACGTGCACATACGTGCCAGACTGCAGTAACTGGGCACTCACAAACCAGGCTGCAACAGCAGGGACTTCTGGAACAACAGGAGGGACTTCGGGAACAGATCTTGAGAAGCAGACGTGGCTAGCTAAGTATGCCACTCCGACAAACCTCCAGAGCTCAGCTCCTGCAGTTGGCTCAGAGCTGGAAAAGCAAGCATGGCTGGCTAAGTATGCCACTCCGGCGAATCTTCAGAGTTCGACTCCTACAGCCCAAGACCGTGGATCGATCAAGATACAATCTGAGAGACCAGTTCGGCATGGTGCCGAAAAGGAGGACAATCGGCTATTCCAAGCCGTACCCCAACGAGTACGAGTTGATCCCGCTACCACCCAAATATCGGCTCCCTGATTTCTCCAAATTTAATGGATCAGATGGTTCCAGCTCCATCGAGCATGTGAGCCGATATTTGGCACAGCTGGGCACGATCTCAGCATCAGATCCACTACGCGTGAGGTTCTTCGCATAGTCCCTCACAGGATCGGCTTTCGGGTGGTACACTTCGTTGCCACCAGACTCGATCCGGACTTGGAAGCAGTTGGAAGAACAGTTCCACATGCAGTATCACTCAGAGGCTTCCGAGTCTGGCATTGCCGATCTAGCACAAGTACGTCAGAAGCGTGGAGAAACCGTGGCAGAATACATCCAGCGCTTCAGAACCGTTAGGAACCGATGTTATTCGGCTCGAGTGACTGAAAAAGAAGCAGTCGAGTTGGCGGTGGTGGGCCTTGCATCACCAATCAAGGATATGGCCTCCCAAGCAGACTACCCTTCAATGGCGCACATGGTTCAGAAACTGTCGTTATATGAACAGCGCCACCCAGACTTGTACCAGGACAAATTCAAGCGTGCGGTAGTCCTGGTTGAGGCAGATGAAGACGAAGGCTCTGCGGGAGATCAAGAGGTAGCAGTGGCTGAATGGACTCGGGGGGCAACCCCCGTGTCCTGCCAATGGGTTAAGCCACCAGGTCCGCCCAGAGGGTTTGATTTTGACGTAACTAAAACTGAGCAAATTTTTGACCTCTTACTTAAGGAGAAGCAGTTGAAGTTACCCGAAGGCCTCAAAATCCCCACGGTACAGGAGCTGAACGGAAAGCCATACTGCAAATGGCATAACTCGTTCTCCCATACCACCAACGACTGCAGGGTGTGGCGTCAGCAGATCCAAATGGCGATAGAACAAGGACGTCTAATTTTCAACCAGTACGCCATGAAAGTCGACACTCACCCCTTCCCCGCCGTTAACATGGTGGAGTGCACTTACCCTGGAGGGTGCCAGCCAGGATTCACATTCAACATCAACATGGTAGGACCTGGACACCACTCTGGTAAGGACGAAGACGAGGGCAGCTGCTCTCGTAGCAAGGACACAGAGGAAGCCGTTCCACGCGATCGGCTCCGTCACGATGGCAAGCGCTACGTCACAGAGGGAGAAGTAAGGAATGTGAGATATCATCGACCTCTCTCTGATCACCTCCTCAACAAGTACGTGAGTCAATATGACCAACGCCGACGACCCAACGACGATGATGAAAGAGATCGCCTGGCTAGGGACGCCAGGAGACATCGTTGGCACGATCGCGACGAGGAAAGATATGAGCGCCACGCCAAGTAAAGGTCAAGAGAGCAAGACGACGAGGATAGGCACTGGGACTGTCCCTTCTTCAGACACTGCTGGGATTCAGGAATGAGCCGATTGCCTACAATCGGCAACTGCCCAGAATGTAGACAGAAGAAGAAGGGTGCAGCTAACGTGTCCGTGTTCCAACGTCTAGGGCCTCTCCCGCCTCGGAACAAGCACGCTGAGTCCCCTCGGGTGGAAGATCTCGAGGATTTGGAAGACGATGATGAAGAAGAAGAAGACAGGTACCACCGGCCAAGGTGGTGCCCTGATGGACTCAGCCGTTCCCAAAAGCGTAGGGTTCAGCGACTGCGTGGCTTGGAGGAAGCCGAAAGGTTATACCTGCACACGCTAAGGAAGGCGCGGCCTGATCTGGCCGTGAAAATTCAACGAACCCTGGATGAAGAGGGTCGACCACAAAAAATGGAGTGGCGCCCCAAGCAAAGGAAAGCCGATGATGAAACATCGGCTGGCACGAACATGGTGTTCATCCTTCCGACGGAGTTTAGTGCTCTAGGATTAGACATGAGCACATGTGGCACAACTTGACTGCGGCCCATGGCCAGTTATCTTTGAGAAGCCACGAGAAAGAAGCTACATACATCTGAAGGCCCTGTACTTGCGAGGTTATATCGATGGGAGGCCTGTCAACAAGATGCTGGTGGACACCGGAGCGGCAGTCAACATTATGCCATACTCCATGCTACGTCGGTTGGGACGCTCTAGCTCGGATCTGATCAAGACCAACGTGACATTGAGCGATTTCAATGGCCAAGCGTCTGACGCACAAGGTGTTCTGAACGTGGATCTGACCGTAGGAAGGAAAACCATCCCTACGACGTTCTTTATTGTCGATAGCAAGAGCACCTATGCTGTCCTGCTAGGAAGAGATTGGATCCACGCCAACTGTTGCATTCCATCCATGATGCACCAATGCGTAATACAGTGGGATGGAGATGAGGTAGAGGTCGTCCATGCAGATGACTCAGCCAAGATTTCAACGGCTGGCATGAACGCTTGGGAGACAACAGGCCAAGAGCCACTCTCAGGCATCAATTTGGACGACTGCGAGCGCATCGACGTGACAAAGGATGGGGTTAGGCTGGTCTTATCCACCGGCCTGACCGTATAGCAAGAACAAACCTATGGACAAACGTGGCGAGGCCGATCCTTGGGATCGGCCCCAAAGATCTATGGAGGGACATTGCAAAACCTTCATTGAGTGATTCGATCAACATGGGGGCCGATTCCAGCAATCGGCCAAAATTATCCTCACCATACGTTCTGCCTGTGTTCAACATCGATCTAATGGGCAGCGGTTTTATGTCGGCTGATGAGAGTCAACATTAGTCCTAACGGAGCCGACATTCAAATTCAGTGCCTTGGCTAACTACAGAGCCGATATCCGCAGTTACCTGGCAGATTCGGCTCGGGGGGCACCTACTCAGATGAACATGTGCGATACATGTGCAGTGAAATATTGGGGGCCGATAGAAAATCGGCCAGTAAAAAATCGGCCAGTAAAAAAAAATTCTTCTCATGGCATACAGCCGATGCACAGACATCGACTCTAGTACAATTACATAGGATCTACCTGCTGCGTGTTCAAGACACGGAGCAATGAGCCGATTTTGGTGCCCGAACCTTCTCTTCGAGGACTTCCAACCCTTTGCGCCAGTTCAGCAATACTGTCAGAAGCGTCAGTTGTGGCATGCAAGGCAGCCTTTTGCTCATTAAGCCGTTGGTGTTTCATCAACAATATCGGCTTTCAGCGGAAGAAAGGTGATCAGTGGGGGCAAGTTTGGCTGACTCTGCATGGTGGCTGTCTCAGAATTACCTGAGTTCAAAGCTCTTTGTCTGATCTGTGCATCCTCACCGTTATTCTCGCCTTGACTGAGGCTCGGGGGGCAGCTGGCCTGGTAGATGCTCTGTTTTTAGAAGCCGATTGGGGTGTCATCGGCTGACCCTGCATCATAACCTTCTTCGAAAGCGGTGAGTTGATTGCAGGAGAAGACTACTAGAGCTGCTAAAAGGGAAGCCGTCATCATCTACAGGGTCAGAACTGTTTCTGTTGCTGCGAAAAGATAGAGCAAGGCGCTATGTTCGGACAGTAAGGGGCAGTTAAGGGTCACCTTCAGGCTGGAAACCATAGCGTGGGCATTGGATGGTGTTGCCCATGGATTCATTGCAGTTGCGAACCTGCGCGATTGACATCTGAGGTTCATATGGCCGCGGGTTGGATCTGTTCAAGTGGCTTTTTGGGGATTTGGGTTTTGCCCTTGCGGACAAGTGATACGTCTCCGACGTATCGATAATTTCTTATGTTCCATGCCACATTATTGATGTTATCTACATGTTTTATGCACACTTTATGTCATATTCGTGCATTTTCTGGAACTAACCTATTAACAAGATGCCGAAGTGCCAGTTGTTGTTTTCTGCTGTTTTTGGTTTCAGAAATCCTAGTAACGAAATATTCTCGGAATTGGACGAAATCAACGCCCAGGGTCCTATTTTGCCATGAAGCTTCCAGAAGACCGAAGAGGAGACGAAGTGGGGCCACGAGGCGCCCAAACCCTAGGGCGGCGCGGCCCAGGCCTTGGCCGCGCCGACCTATGGTGTGGGCCCCTCGTGCCCCTTCCTGACCTGCCCTTCCGCCTACTTAAAGCCTCCGTCGCGAAACCCCCAGTACCGAGAGCCACGATACGGAAAACCTTACCGAGACGCCGCCGCCGCCAATCCCATCTCGGGGGATTCAGGAGATCGCCTCCGGCACCCTGCCGGAGAGGGGATTCATCTCCCGGAGGACTCTACGCCGCCATGGTCGCCTCCGGAGTGATGTGTGAGTAGTCTACTCCTGGACTATGGGTCCATAGCAGTAGCTAGATGGTTGTCTTCTCCCCATTGTGCTTCATTGTCGGATCTTGTGAGCTTCCTAACATGATCAAGATCATCTATCTGTAATTCTATATGTTGCGTTTGTTGGGATCCGATGAATAGAGAATACTTGTTATGTTGATTACCAAAGTTATGTCTATGTGTTGTTTATGATCTTGCATGCTCTCCGTTACTAGTAGATGCTCTGGCCAAGTAGATGCTTGTAACTCCAAGAGGGAGTATTTATGCTCGATAGTGGGTTCATGTCTCCGTGAATCTGGGGGAGTCACAGAAACCTCTAAGATTATGGATGTGCTGTTGCCACTAGGGATAAAACATTGGTGCTATGTTCAAGGATGTAGTTACTGATTACATTACGCGCAATACTTAATGCAATTGTCTATTGTTAGCAACTTAATACTGGAGGGGGTTCGGATGATAACCTGAAGGTGGACTTTTTAGGCATAGATGCATGCTGGATAGCGGTCTATGTACTTTGTCGTAATGCCCAATTAAATCTCACTATACTCATCATAATATGTATGTGCATGGTCATGCCCTCTTTATTTGTCAATTGCCCAACTGTAATTTGTTCACCCAACATGCTATTTATCTTATGGGAGAGACACCTCTAGTGAACTGTGGACCCCGGTCCAATTCTCTATACTGAAATACAATCTACTGCAATATTTGTTCTACTGTTTTCTGCAAACAATCATCTTCCACACAATACGGTTAATCCTTTGTTACAGCAAGCCAGTGAGATTGACAACCTCACTGTTTCGTTGGGGCAAAGTACTTTGGTTGTGTTGTGCAGGTTCCACGTTGGCGCCGGAATCTCTGGTGTTGCGCCGCACTACATCCCGCCGCCATCAACCTTCAACGTGCTTCTTGACTCCTACTGGTTCGATTAAACCTTGGTTTCTTACTGAGGGAAACTTGCCGCTGTGCGCATCACACCTTCCTCTTGGGGTTCCCAACGGACGTGTCAACCACACGCATCAAGCAAATTTCTGGCGCCGTTGCCGGGGAGATCAAGACACGCTGCAAGGGGAGTCTCCACTTCCCAATCTCTTTACTTTGTTTTTATCTTGCTTAGTTTTATTTACTACTTTGTTTGCTGCACTAAATCAAAATACAAAAAAATTAGTTGCTAGTTTTACTTTATTTGCTATATTGTTCACTATATCAAAAACACAAAAAAAATTAGTTACTTGCATTTACTCTATCTAGTTTGCTTGATTTACTGTTGCTAAAATGAATACTCCTGAAAACACTAAGTTGTGTGACTTCACAACCACAAATAATAATGATTTCTTATGCACACCTATTGCTCCACCTGCTACTACAGCAGAATTCTTTGAAATTAAACCTGCTTTACTGAATCTTGTTATGCGAGAGCAATTTTCTGGTGTTAGTTCTGATGATGCTGCTGCCCATCTCAATAATTTTGTTGAATTGTGTGAAATGCAAAAATATAAGGATGTAGATGGTGATATTATTAAATTGAAATTGTTTCCTTTCTCATTAAGAGGAAGAGCTAAAGATTGGTTGCTATCTCTGCCTAAGAATAGTATTGATTCATGGACTAAATGCAAGGATGCTTTTATTGGTAGATATTATCCCCCTGCTAAAATTATATCTTTGAGGAGTAGCATAATGAATTTTAAACAATTAGATACTGAACATTCTGCTCAAGCTTGGGAAAGAATGAAATCTCTGGTTAAAAATTGCCCAACACATGGACTGACTACTTGGATGATCATCCAAACCTTCTATGCAGGACTAAATTTTTCTTCGCGAAACCTATTGGATTCAGCTGCTGGAGGTACCTTTATGTCCATCACTCTTGGTGAAGCAACAAAGCTTCTTGATAATATGATGATCAACTACTCTGAATGGCACACGGAAAGAGCTCCACAAGGTAAGAAGGTAAATTCTGTCGAAGAAACCTCTTCCTTGAGTGATAAGATTGATGCTATTATGTCTATGCTTGTGAATGATAGGACTAATGTTGATCCTAATAATGTTCCGTTAGCTTCATTGGTTGCTCATGAAGAACATGTTGATGTAAACTTCATTAAAAATAATAATTTCAACAACAATGCTTACCGGAACAATTCTAGTAACAACTATAGGCCATATCCTTATAATAATGGCAACGGCTATGGTAATTCTTATGGGAATTCTTACAACAATAATAGGAACACACCCCCTGGACTTGAAGCCATGCTTAAAGAATTTATTAGTACACAAACTGCTTTTAACAAATCTGTTGAAGAAAAGCTTGGGAAAATTGATATACTTGCTTCTAAAGTCGATAGTCTTGTTGCTGATGTTGATCTTTTGAAATCGAAAGTTATGCCTAATGAGAATCATCATAATAAAATTTTTACTACAGCAAATGCCATCCAAGTTAGAATTAATGAGAATATAAGATTAATGGCTGAACTGCGTGCTAGGTGGGATAGAGAAGAAAATGAAAAACTAGCTAAAGAGAAGAATGTAGCTAAAGTTTGGACTATTACCACGACTAGTAATGCTAATGCTACACATGTTGCTGCACCTCCTACTATTAATAATAAAAGAATTGGTGTTAGCAATGTTTCCACTTCTAATGCAAAGCGCGAGAAACTGGCCTGAAAGCTAAGCTGAAAAACTGTGATAAAGCTGCTGAATTTTTTTCCAACATTGGGGATGATGATCCCATTGATTTAGATTATAATGGTTTGAATTTTTATGATTGCCACATCTCTGAAGTTATAAAGTTCTTGCAAAAACTTGCTAAAAGTCCTAATGCTAGTGCTATAAATTTGGCTTTCACGCAACATATTACAAATGCTCTCATAAAAGCTAGAGAAGAGAAACTAGAGCGCGAAGCCTCTATTCCTAGAAAGCTAGAGGATGGTTGGGAGCCCATCATTAAGATGAAGGTTAAAGATTTTGATTGTAATGCCTTATGTGATCTTGGTGCAAGTATTTCTGTTATGCCTAAGAAAATTTATAATATGCTTGACTTGCCACCGCTGAAAAATTGTTATTTGGATGTTAATCTTGCTGATCATTCTACAAAGAAACCTTTGGGGAAAGTTGATAATGTTCGCATTACCGTTAACAATAACCTTGTTCCCGTTGATTTTGTTGTCTTGGATATTGAATGCAATGCATCTTGTCCCCTTATATTGGGAAGACCTTTTCTTCGAACTGTTGGTGCTACTATTGATATGAAGGAAGGTAATATAAAATATCAATTTCCTCTCAAGAAAGGTATGGAACACTTCCCTAGAAAGAGAATGAAGTTACCTTTTGATTCTATTATTAGAACAAATTATGATGTTGACACTTCGTCTCTTGGTAATACTTGATACACACTTTCTGCGCCTAGCTGAAAGGCGTTAAAGAAAAGCGCTTATGGGAGACAACCCATGTTTTTACCTACAGTACTTTGTTTTTATTATGTGTCTTGGAAGTTGTTTACTACTGTAGCAACCTCTCCTTATCTTAGTTTAGTGTTTTATTGTGCCAAGTAAAGTCTTTGATAGAAAAGTTCATACTAGATTTGGATTACTGCGCAGTTTCAGATTTCTTTGCTGTGACGAATTCCGACCTGCCTCTCTGTAGGTAGCTCAGAAAAATATGCCAATTTACGTGCGTGATCCTCAGATATGTACGCAACTTTCATTCAATTTTGGAATTTTCATTTGAGCAAGTGTGGTGCCATTTTAAAATTCGTCAATACGAACTGTTCTGTTTTGACAGATTCTGCCTTTTATTTCGCATTGCCTCTTTTGCTATGTTGGATGAATTTCTTTGATCCATTAATGTCCAGTAGCTTTATGCAATGTCCAGAAGTGTTAAGAATGATTGTGTCACCTCTGAACATGTTAATTTTTATTGTGCACTAACCCTCTAATGAGTTGTTTCTAGTTTGGTGTGGAGGAAATTTTCAAGGATCAAGAGAGGAGTATGATGCAACATGATCAAGGAGAGTGAAAGCTCTAAGCTTGGGGATGCCCCGGTGGTTCACCCCTGCATATTCTAAGAAGACTCAAGCATCTAAGCTTGGGGATGCCCAAGGCATCCCCTTCTTCATCGACAACATTATCAGGTTCCTCCCCTGAAACTATATTTTTATTCCGTCACATCTTATGTGCTTTGCTTGGAGCGTCGGTTTGTTTTTGTTTTTGTTTTGTTTGAATAAAATGGATCCTAGCATTCACTTTATGGGAGAGAGACACGCTCCGTTGTAGCATATGGACAAGTATGTCCTTAGTTTCTACTCATAGTATTCATGGCGAAGTTTCTTCTTCGTTAAATTGTTATATGGTTGGAATTGGAAAATGATACATGTAGTAATTGCTATAAATGTCTTGGGTAATGTGATACTTGGCAATTGTTGTGCTCATGTTTAAGCTCTTGCATCATATGCTTTGCACCCATTAATGAAGAAATACATAGAGCATGCTAAAATTTGGTTTGCATATTTGGTCTCTCTAAGGTCTAGATAATTTCTAGTATTGAGTTTAAACAACAAGGAAGACGGTGTAGAGTCTTATAATGTTTACAATGTGTCTTTTATGTGAGTTTTGCTGCACCGGTTCATCCTTGTGTTTGTTTCAAATAAGCCTTGCTAGCCTAAACCTTGTATCGAGAGGGAATACTTCTCATGCATCCAAAATACTTGAGCCAACCACTATGCCATTTGTGTCCACCATACCTACCTACTACATGGTATTTCTCCGCCATTCCAAAGTAAATTGCTTGAGTGCTACCTTTAAAATTCCATCATTCACCTTTGCAATATATAGCTCATGGGACAAATAGCTTAAAAACTATTGTGGTATTGAATATGTACTTATGGACTTTATCTCTTATTAAGTTGCTTGTTGTGCGATAACCATGTTTCTGGGGACGCCATCAACTATTCTTTGTTGAATTTCATGTGAGTTGCTATGCATGTTTGTCTTGTCTGAAGTAAGAGAGATCTACCACCTTATGGTTAAGCATGCATATTGTTAGAGAAGAACATTGGGCCGCTAACTAAAGCCATGATCCATGGTGGAAGTTTCAGTTTTGGACAAATATCCTCAATCTCATATGAGAAAATTATTAATTGTTGTTACATGCTTATGCATAAAAGAGGAGTCCATTATCTGTTGTCTATGTTGTCCCGGTATGGATGTCTAAGTTGAGAATAATCAATAGCGAGAAATCCAATGCGAGCTTTCTCCTTAGACCTTTGTACAGGCGGCATAGAGGTACCCCTTTGTGACACTTGGTTAAAACATGTGCATTGTGATGATCCGGTAGTCCAAGCTAATTAGGACAAGGTGCGGGCACTATTAGTATACTATGCATGAGGCTTGCAACTTGTAAAATATAATTTACATGATACATATGCTTTATTACTACCGTTGACAAAATTGTTTCATGTTTTCAAAATCAAAGCTCTAGCACAAATATAGCAATCGATGCTTTTCCTCTATGGAGGACCATTCTTTTACTTTCATTGTTGAGTCAGTTCACCTATTTCTCTCCATCTCAAGAAGCAAACACTTGTGTGAACTGTGCATTGATTCCTACATACTTGCATATTGCACTTGTTATATTACTCTATGTTGACAATATCCATGAGATATACATGTTATAAGTTGAAAGCAACCGCTGAAACTTAATCTTCCTTTGTGTTGCTTCAATGCCCTTACTTTGAATTATTGCTTTATGAGTTAACTCTTATGCAAGACTTATTGATGCTTGTCTTGAAGTGCTATTCATGAAAAGTCTTTGCTATATGATTCACTTGTTTACTCATGTCATATACATTGTTTTGATCGCTGCATTCACTACATATGATTTACAAATAGTATGATCAAGGTTATGATGGCATGTCACTCCAGAAATTATCTGTGTTATCGTTTTACTCGCTGGGACGAGCAGAACTAAGCTTGGGGATGCTGATACGTCTCCGACGTATCGATAATTTCTTATGTTCCATGCCACATTATTGATGTTATCTACATGTTTTATGCACACTTTATGTCATATTCGTGCATTTTCTGGAACTAACCTATTAACAAGATGCCGAAGTGCCAGTTGTTGTTTTCTGCTGTTTTTGGTTTCAGAAATCCTAGTAACGAAATATTCTCGGAATTGGACGAAATCAACGCCTAGGGTACTATTTTGCCACGAAGCTTCCAGAAGACCGAAGAGGAGACGAAGTGGGGCCACGAGGTGCCCAAACCCTAGGGCGGCGCGGCCCAGGCCTTGGCCGCACCGACCTGTGGTGTGGGGCCCTCGTGCCCCTTCCTGACCTGCCCTTCCGCCTACTTAAAGCCTCCGTCGCGAAACCCCCAGTACCGAGAGCCACGATACGGAAAACCTTACCGAGACGCCGCCGCCACCAATCCCATCTCGGGGGATTCAGGAGATCGCCTCTGGCACCCTGCCGGAGAGGGTATTCATCTCCCGGAGGACACCCATGGTCGCCTCCGGAGTGATGTGTGAGTAGTCTACTCCTGGACTATCGGTCCATAGCAGTAGCTAGATGGTTGTCTTCTCCCCATTGTGCTTCATTGTCGGATCTTGTGAGCTTCCTAACATGATCAAGATCATCTATCTGTAATTCTATATGTTGCGTTTGTTGGGATCCGATGAATAGAGAATACTTGTTATGTTGATTATCAAAGTTATGTCTATGTGTTGTTTATGATCTTGCATGCTCTCCGTTACTAGTAGATGCTCTGGCCAAGTAGATGCTTGTAACTCCAAGAGGGAGTATTTATGCTCGATAGTGGGTTCATGTCTCCGTGAATCTGGGGGAGTCACAGAAACCTCTAAGATTATGGATGTGCTGTTGCCACTAGGGATAAAACATTGGTGCTATGTTCAAGGATGTAGTTACTGATTACATTACGCACAATACTTAATGCAATTGTCTGTTGTTAGCAACTTAATACTGGAGGGGGTTCGGATGATAACCTGAAGGTGGACTTTTTAGGCATAGATGCATGCTGGATAGCAGTCTATGTACTTTGTCGTAATGCCCAATTAAATCTCACTATACTCATCATAATATGTATGTGCATGGTCATGCCCTCTTTATTTGTCAATTGCCCAACTGTAATTTGTTCACCCAACATGCTATTTATCTTATGGGAGAGACACCTCTAGTGAACTGTGGACCCCGGTCCAATTCTCTATACTGAAATACAATCTACTGCAATATTTGTTCTACTGTTTTCTGCAAACAATCATCTTCCACACAATACGGTTAATCCTTTGTTACAGCAAGCCGGTGAGATTGACAACCTCACTGTTTCGTTGGGGCAAAGTACTTTGGTTGTGTTGTGCAGGTTCCACGTTGGCGCCGGAATCTCTGGTGCTGCGCCGCACTACATCCCGCCGCCATCAACCTTCAACGTGCTTCTTGACTCCTACTGGTTCGATTAAACCTTGGTTTCTTACTGAGGGAAACTTGCCGCTGTGCGCATCACACCTTCCTCTTGGGGTTCCCAATGGACGTGTCAACCACACGCATCAACAAGTCACAGATTACCATTTGGATAAACAATAGAGTTGGCTTTGCTCGCGTTTCATGGCAAGGTCCGGTGCGCTGCCATCGGCTCGTAATTTTTTGACTTGTTTTAGCAATCGGTAAATTTGGTGAAAGGACAGAATCAGCTGAGAAGTTCCTTCTTCATAATAAGAGGGGTTTTTTACAATGAAGAGCCGATTGCTCAAGAAAGGAAGAACAAAAGAATAGCCGATTGCTCAGGGGCTACTAGTCCTACTTTACTAACCCTCGCTGGCCTTGTCATCGGCATCGCTGCCGTCGGCGCTGCTTCCGGAGAGTTCCTCGTCGCTGCTACCCCAGCCCTCGACCGGAGCCTCTTCTTCCTCGTCATCATCATCATCCTCGCTGTCCGCCCAAGCGCGGAAGCGCTTTGCCGGCGGGTACCCAGCGGAGGAGGAGGAATCATCCTCCTCCTCTTCCTCTTCTTCCTCTACTTCTTATTCTTCCTCCTCCTCGTCGGAGGAGGTGGATTTCGCCCAGGGGTGGAGGTCGTCTTCGCTTTCGCTCTTCAGTTCCCCTTCGAGGAGGAACCCGAGGTCGTCCTCCCCATCGGTCAGAGGTAAGTCACCATCTGACCCGACGAGTGCTTCGGGTGGGCCATCTGGCACGTGATCAAAGTTCCACTCCTGCTCGCTCGAGGAAGAAGATTGGAGAGAGAGGCCTGAGGAGATGGAGGAAGAGGAAGACATTGCTACAGGGAAAGAGGGTTTTTTAGATGCCGATGGCTGGAACAGAGCGAGGGGATGAAGTGGCGAACCGTTCGGCACAGTTAAATAAAGGGGATATAGTGGAGATTCAATGCCACAGCAGTTTCCGAGGAGATGGTGCCCAACAACAACAATTTTGCCAGGACACGCTGAAGTGGAAGAGGCAAGGCATCATGATGAAGGATACTGCGACGGTTCTGCCACGACATGACCCTACGAAGAAAGAGCGGAGTGATTTTGGAATTATCAATTCCAAAACCAGGGGGGCATGTGTTATCACCAGAATTTGACCGAATCAGAGGTGGGCCGCGATCAAGATGGGCTTGAATAATATACATGGAAGAATATACGTGAATCGGCCTTATATGCAAAGTTTGGGCTAGTTTGCCCGTGTATTTGTAATATAGTAGGATATGTATCGATTAGTTAGAGTTTGGCTCGTGCCCGGTTGGGATTATTCCCACGTCAGAAAGTCTACGGACTATAAATATGTATCTAGGGTTTATGAAATAAACAACAATCACGTTCACCACAAACCAATCTAGGCGCATCGCCAACTCCCTTGTCTCGAGGGTTTCTTCCGGGTAAGCATCATGCTGCCTTGCGATCTAGGCAGTACAAGTTTATTCGTCGTTCATGCGTTGCTCGTACTGAAGCCTTTTTGATGGCGAGCAACGTAGTTATCTTAGATGTGTTAGGGTTAGCATTGTTCTTCGTATCATATGCTGTCGTCGTGCAACCCTTAGACATCTAGCCGCCCTTACACCTATCTTAGGTGTAGGGGCGACACCCCGCTTGATCATTATTCAGTAGATCCGATCCGTTATGGTTGCTCCTTGTTCTCCAAGGATTAGTTTAATATCTGCATAGTTAGGCCTTACAAACGGGTTGAAGGATCCAGTGGCGCGTAGGGTATAGTTCGCTAGCCCTAGACAGGATGTTCCGGGGATCAACCTTGTGTTGGTTTTTAGGCCTTGTCTAGGGACGGCTTACGATCACCGTGCGTGGCCGCCAGGCTCAATCACGAGTAGGATGTTCCGATTATGTGGTGAAAACCCTAAATCGTAGTAGGTCGTTTTAGCTTTATTTTGATCAAGCAGGACCACCATATATTCGTACACCTCGTGCGAATCATGGGTGGATCGGCTCTTTGAGCCGATTCACAGGACAACCTGAGAGCCGATCGAGGCTCGTATTTAATGTTTACGTGTATGCCATGCAGGAAACTGAGCGAGGCACATCCATCACCTTCCTGACCAGGTATAGGTCAGGTGGCACGCCCTTGCACCAGCATCGGACGTGCGTGCCGAGTCTTTGCGGGCCGTTGCTCGGAGGGACCAGGGCCAGCCGCAGTCCTGGGAGCCTCCCGGCTCTACTGTGTTGCCTGTCGCTGCTCACCGGTGGGTTTCTGACCGCAACAGCATCACACCTTCCTCTTGGGGTTCCCAACGGACGCGTGCTGTACTCGTATCAAGCACTTTTTCTGGCGCTGTTGCCGGGGAGATCAAGACACGCTGCAAGGGGAGTCTCCACATCGCAATCTCTTTACTTTGTTTTTTGTCTTGCTTAGTTTTATTTACTACTTTGTTTGCTGCACTAAATCAAAATACAAAAAAAAAATTAGTTGCTAGTTTTACTTTATTTGCTATCTTGTTTGCTATATCAAAAACACAAAAAAATTAGTTACTTGTATTTACTTATTTCATCATGTTTCCTTTTAATTTTACCGTAAAAAACATGCCGGTAGGACGCGGGTCTATAATTGGGAGAAATAATATAGAAGAATTTTTCAACCATGTTAGTACCGTTGATGATTTTGAAGATAGACACTTGGTAGACCTTGCTCCTACTTATGAAATTGCCGCCGCTGCTTTAGTTTGTATGATGGAAACTAAATTTGTTAATCTCAATCCTATAATCCAACACATGTTTCTTACACTCGGTGATATGGAAGAAGGGGAAAAGAAAGATTTTGTTTTAGAAACCCTTCTTAGAGAATTTGGTGGTATAGCAAGAGAGGCTAGAAAGGTCTTTGCTAAATATGATATGCTTGGTTCTTATACCAATTTTGTTAGTCTCCTTGAAAAGATGGATATGGATAGAATAAAGTACACTAATAATATTAATGATGGTGGGGAGATCAAAGCACCAATACCATGTAAGCTCCTAGCAATGCATGAAGCACTAGAAAATAACTATGCTTGGCTTGTTCCTGAAAATTTGTTTGATGAGAGTAGCAAGCCCAAGACTAATGAAAAGGGAGATGCTAAAACTTATGTATCCAATATACTATGCATGGTTGAGAAAACTCCACACCCCGCTGTAGATGCACCATCCTTCGATAACACTTGATACACACTTTCTGCGCCTAGCTGAAAGGCGTTAAAGAAAAGCGCTTATGGGAGACAACCCATGTTATTTTGCTACAGTACTTTGTTTTTATTCTGTGTCTTGGAAGTTGTTTACTACTGTAGCAACCTCTCCTTATCTTAGTTTAGTGTTTTATTGTGCCAAGCAAAGTCATTGATAGTAAAGTTCATACTAGATTTGGATTACTGCGCAGAAAAAGATTTCTTTGCTGTCACGAATCTGGGCAAAATTCTCTGTAGGTAACTCAGAAAATTATGCCAATTTACGTGAGTGATCCTAAGATATGTACGCAACTTTCATTCAATTTGAGCATTTTCATTTGAGCAAGTCTGGTGCCTCGATAAAATTCGTCAATACGAACTGTTCTGTTTTGACAGATTATGCCTTTTATTTCGCATTGCCTGTTTTGTTATGTTCGATGGATATTTCGATTCCATTGACTTTCAGTAGCTTTGTGCAATGTCCAGAAGTGTTAAGAATGATTATGTCACCTCTGAACATGTATATTTTGATTGTGCACTAACCCTCTAATGAGTTGTTCTAAGTTTGGTGTGGAGGAAGTTTTCAAGGATCAAGAGAGGGAGATGATACAACATGATCAAGGAGAGTGAAAGCTCTAAGCTTGGGGATGCCCCGGTGGTTCACCCCTGCATATATACAGAAGACTCAAGCGTCTAAGCTTGGGGATGCCCAAGGCATCCCCTTCTTCATCGACAACATTATCAGGTTCCTCCCCTGAAACTATATTTTTATTCCATCACAGCTTATGTGCTTTTCTTGGAGCGTCGGTTTGTTTTTGTTTTTGTTTTGTTTCAATAAAATGGATCCTAGCATTCACTTTATGGGAGAGAGACACACTCCGCTGTAGCATATGGACAAGTATGTCCTTAGGCTTTACTCATAATATTCATGGCGAAGTTTCTTCTTCGTTAAATTGTTGTATGGTTGGAATTGGAAAATGATACATGTAGTAATTGCTATAATGTCTTGGATAATGTGATACTTGGCAATTGTTGTGCTCATGTTTAAGCTCTTGCATCATATGCTTTGCACCCATTAATGAAGAAATACATAGAGCATGCTAAAATTTGGTTTGCATATTTGGTCTCTCTAAGGTCTAGATAATTTCTAGTATTGAGTTTGAACAACAAGGAAGACGGTGTAGAGTCTTATAATGTTTACAATATGTCATTTATGTGAGTTTTGCTGCACCGGTTCATCCTTGTGTTTGCTTCAAATAACCTTGCTAGCCTAAACCTTGTATCGAGAGGAAATACTTCTCATGCATCCAAATACTTGAGCCAACCACTATGCCAATTGGTGTCCACCATACCTACCTACTACATGGTATTTCTACGCCATTCCAAAGTATATTGCTTGAGTGCTACCTTTAAACAATTCAAAATTTATTACCTCTGATTTTTGTCAATGTTTTATAGCTCATGAGGAAGTATGTGGTGTTTATCTTTCAATCTTGTTGGGCAACTTTCACCAATGGACTAGTGGCTTCATCCGCTTATCCAATAATTTGCAAAAAGAGCTGGCAATGGGATTCCCAGTCCCAAATTAATTAACTTAAATAGACACTCCTCCATGGTATGTGATTGTTGGACGGCACCCGAAGGATTCGGTTAGCCATGGCTTGAGAAAGCAAAGGTGGGGAGGAGTGTCATCATAATAAAACTAAAATAAAAAGGCACTCCTTCATGGTATGAGATTGTTGGCAGGTGATACGTCTCCGACGTATCGATAATTTCTTGTGTTCCATGCCACATTATTGATGATATCTACATGTTTTATGCACACTTTATGTCATATTCGTGCATTTTCTGGAACTAACCTATTAACAAGATGCGGAAGAGCCAGTTGCTGTTTTCTGCTGTTTTTGGTTTCAGAAATCCTAGTAATGAAATATTCTCGGAATTGGACGAAATCAACGCCCAGGGTCCTATTTTGCCACGAAGCTTCCAGAAGACCGAAGGAGAGTCGAAGTGGGGCCACGAGGTGGCCAGACACCAGGGCGGCGTGGCCCAGGCCCTGGCCGCGCCGGCCTGTCGTCTGGGCCCCTCGTGCCGCCTCTTTACCTGCCCTTCCGCCTACAAATAGCCTCCGTCGCGAAACCCCCAGTACCGAGAGCCACGATACGGAAAACCTTACTGAGACGCCGCCGCCGCCAATCCCATCTCGGGGGATTCTGGAGATCTCCTCCGGCACCCTGCCGGAGAGGGGATTCATCTCCCGGAGGATTCTTCACCGCCATGGTCACCTCCGGAGTGATGAGTGAGTAGTTCACCCCTGGACTATGGGTCCATAGCAGTAGCTAGATGGTTGTCTTCTCCTCATTGTGCTTCATTGTTGGATCTTGTGAGCTGCCTAACATGATCAAGATCATCTATCTGTAATACTATATGTTGTGTTTGTCGGGATCCGATGGATAGAGAATACTATGTTATGTTAATTATCAAGTTATTACCTATGTGTTGTTTATGATCTTGCACGCTCTCCGTTATTAGTAGAGGCTCTGGCCAAGTTTTTGCTCTTAACTCCAAGAGGGAGTATTTATGCTCGATAGTGGGTTCATGCCTCCATTGAATGCAGGACGGTGACAGAAAGTTCTAAGGTTGTGGATGTCTTTGTTGCCACTAGGGATAAAACATTGATGCTATGTCTAAGGATGTAGTTATTGATTACATTACGCACCATACTTAATGCAATTGTCTGTTGTTTTGCAACTTAATACTGGAAGGGGTTCGGATGATAACCTGAAGGTGGACTTTTTAGGCATAGATGCATGCTGGATAGCGGTCTATGTACTTTGTCGTAATGCCCAATTAAATCTCACTATATTTATCATGTCATGTATGTGCATTGTTATGCCCTCTCTATTTGTCAATTGCCCGACTGTAATTTGTTCACCCAACATGCTTTTATCTTATGGGAGAGACACCTCTAGTGAACTGTGGACCCCAGTCCTATTCTTTACATCGCATACAATCTACTGCAATACTTGTTTTACTGTTTTCTGCAAACAATCATCTTCCACACAATACGGTTAATCCTTTGTTACAGCAAGCCGGTGAGATTGACAACCTCACTGTTTCGTTGGGGCAAAGTACTTTGGTTGTGTTGTGCAGGTTCCACGTTGGCGCCGGAATCCCTGGTGTTGCGCCGCACTACATCCCACCGCCATCAACCTTCAACGTGCTTCTTGGCTCCTCCTGGTTCGATAAACCTTGGTTTCTTTCTGAGGGAAAACTTGCTGCTGTGTGCATCATACCTTCCTCTTGGGGTTCCCAACGAACGTGTGAGTTACACGCCATCAAGCTCTTTTTCTGGCGCCGTTGCCGGGGAGATCAAGACACGCTGCAAGGGGTGTCTCCACTTCCCAATCTCTTTACTTTATTTTAGTCTTGCTTTATTTTATTTACTACTTTGTTTGCTGCATTATATCAAAACACAAAAAAATTAGTTACTTGCATTTACTTTATCTAGTTTGCTTTATTTACTGTTGCTAAAATGAATACTCCTGAAAACACTAAGTTGTGTGACTTCACAACCACAAATAATAATGACTTCCTATGCACACCTATTGCTCCACCTGCTACTACAGCAGAATTCTTTGAAATTAAACCTGCTTTACTTAATCTTGTTATGAGAGAGCAATTTTCTGGTGTTAGTTCTGATGATGCTGCTGCCCATCTCAATAATTTTGTTGAATTGTGTGAAATGCAAAAGTATAAAGATGTAGATGGTGACATTATAAAATTAAAATTGTTTCCTTTCTCATTAAGAGGAAGAGCTAAAGATTGGTTGCTATCTCTGCCTAAGAATAGTATTGATTCATGGACTAAATGCAAGGATGCTTTTATTGGTAGATATTATCCCCCTGCTAAAATTATATCTTTGAGGAGTAGCATAATGAATTTTAAACAATTAGATACTGAACATGTTGCACAAGCATGGGAAAGAGTGAAATCTCTGGTTAAAAATTGCCCAACCCATGGACTGTCTACTTGGATGATCATCCAAACCTTTTATGCAGGACTGAATTTTTCTTCGCGGAACCTATTTGATTCAGCTGCTGGAGGTACCTTTATGTCCATCACTCTTGGTGAAGCAACAAAGCTTCTTGATAATATGATGATCAATTACTCTGAATGGCACATGGAAAGAGCTCCACAAGGTAAGAAGGTAAATTCTGTTGAAGAATCCTCTTCCTTGAATGATAAGATTGATGCTATTATGTCTATGCTTGTGAATGATAGGACTAATGTTGATCCTAATAATGTTCCGTTAGCTTCATTGGTTGCCCAAGAAGAACATGTTGATGTAAACTTCATTAAAAATAATAATTTCAACAACAATGCTTATCGGAACAATTCTAGTAATAACTATAGGCCATATCCTTATAATAATGGTAACGGTTATGCTAATTCTTATGGGAATTCTTACAATAATAATAGGAACACACCCCCTGGACTTGAAGCTATGCTTAAAGAATTTATTAGTACACAAACTGCCTTTAACAAATCTGTTGAGGAAAAACTCAATAAAATTGATATTCTCGCTTCTAAGGTTGATAGTCTTGCCTCTGATGTTGATCTTTTGAAATCGAAAGTTATGCCTAATAGGGATATTGAAAATAAAATTGTTACTACAGCAAATGCCATCCAAGTTAGAATTAATGAGAATATAAGATTAATGGCTGAATTGCGTGCTAGGTGGGATAGAGAAGAAAATGAAAAACTAGCTAAAGAGAAAAATGTAGCTAAAGTTTGGACTATTACCACCACAAGTAATGTTGATTCCTCACATGTTGCTGCACCTCCTACTATCAATGGTAAAATAATTGGTGTTGGTAATGTTTCTACTCCTAGTGCAAAGCGTACAAAACTGCCTGAAATTGCTAAAACTGCTGAAATTGCTTGTGATAAAACTGCTGAAATTTTTTCCAACCTTTGGGACAATGATCCCATTGCTGTAGCTCATAATGATTTAGATTTTGATGATTGCCACATCTCTGAAGTTATAAAGTTCTTACAAAAACTTGCTAAGAGTCCCAATGCTAGCGCTGTAAACTTGGCTTTCACAAAACATATTACGAATGCTCTCATAAAAGCTAGAGAAGAGAAACTAAAACTTGAAACTTCTATTCCTAGAAAGCTAGAGGATGGTTGGGAACCCATCATTAAAATGAGGGTCAATGATTTTGATTGTAATGCTTTATGTGATCTTGGTGCAAGTATTTCTGTTATGCCTAAGAAAGTCTATGATATGCTTGACTTGCCACCATTGAAAAATTGTTATTTGGATGTTAATCTCGCTGATAATGCTAAAAAGAAACCTTTGGGGAGAGTTGATAATGTTCATATTATGGTTAACAATAACCTTGTCCCCGTTGATTTTGTTGTCTTGGATATTGAATGCAATGCATCTTGCCCCATTATATTGGGAAGACCTTTTCTTCGAACCGTTGGTGCTACTATTGATATGAAGGAAGGTAATATTAAATATCAATTTCCTCTCAAGAAAGGTATGGAACACTTCCCTAGAAAGAGAAGGAAGTTACCTTTTGATTCTATTATTAGAACAAATTATGATGTTGATGCTTGATACGTCCAAAACGTATCTACTTTCCCGAACACTTTTGCTATTGTTTTGCCTCTAATTTGTGTATTTTGGATGCAACTAACACGGACTAACGCTGTTTTCAGCAGAACTGCTCTGGTGTCTCGTTTTTGTGCAGAAATCCAACTTTCGGGAAAATCCTCGGAATTTATGCAGAAGGCCCTATTTTCCCAGAATAATGACGGAGCCAGAAGGACAATTGAGGTGGAGGCCCGAGCGCCCCACACCATAGGGCGGCGCGGCCCAGGGGGGGCCCGCGCGGCCCTGTGGTGTGGCCCCCTCGGCCGGCCTCCGACGCCCTCCTTCGGACTACTTATCGGCCTCGACCTAAAAACGCCAGGAGGGAAGTGGAAGTCGCCAGAAACCCTCCAGAACGCCGCCACATCGCGAAACTCCGTCGCGGGAGCCAGAAGTCTCCGTTCTGGCACTCCGCCGGGACGGGGAATTGGAGGAGATCATCACCGCCATCACCGCCAACGCCTCTACATCAACCAGCCATGTTTCCCCCATCCATGTGTGAGTAATTCCCCCGCTGTAGGCCGAAGGGGATGGTAGGGATTGGATGAGATTGGTCATGTAATAGCATAAGATTGTTAGGGCATAGTGCCTAGTGTCCGTAATTGGTACTTTGATGATATTGTTGCAACTTGTTATGCTTAATGCTTGTCACTAGGGCCCGAGTGCCATGATCTCAGATCTGAACATGTTATTGCTTCATCAAGATATTCATTGTTTATGGTCTTACCTATAAGTTGTATACACATGTCGCTGTCCGGAACCAATGGCCCCGAAGTGACAAGAATTGGGACAACCGGAGGGGATGGTAGCGATGTGAGGATCACATGTGTTCACGGAGTGTTAATGCTTTGCTCCGGTACTCTATTAAAAGGAGTACCTTAATATCCAGTAGTTTCCCTTGAGGCCCGGCTGCCACCGGCTGGTAGGACAGAAGATGTTGTGCAAGTTTCTCATTGCGAGCACGCACGACTATATATGGAACACATGCCTATTGATTGCTTTGTACTTGGACACCGTTTTATTATTATCTGCAAATGCCCTGCTATGATTGTTACATGAGTTTCTCTCATCCATGCAACGCCCATCATCCGTCCCCGTGCCTACAGTATTTTAATCCTGCTGTTTACTAAAATCACTACTGCTGTCTTTGTTACTCTGCTGCTGTTATTTCACTACTGCTACTGCTATAAAACTGTTACTACTGATAAACTCTTGCGAGCAAGTCTGTTTCCAGGTGCAGCTGAATTGACAACTCCGCTGTTAAGGCTTCCAAGTGTTCTTTGTCTCCCCTTGTGTCGAATCAATAAATTGGGTTTTACTTCCCTCGAAGACTGTTGCGATCCCCTATACTTGTGGGTCATCAAGACTATTTTCTGGCGCCGTTGCCGGGGAGCATAGCTTTATTTGGAAGTTCACTTGGATTAATATTGTTCGCTGCAAATTCTCCATCATGGGTAAACCTCGCGATACTAAGATCGCCATATTACCATCCACTACAAGAAAAGGTACAATTCTGAATACCTCTGCTGCTCTTGATTCACCATCTGTGATTGATAAACTTGTTTCACCGCCGCATGCTTCACATGCGGGAACTTCTGCTGAATCTGAAAACTCTCATATTGATAATATTTCTGCTGTGCTTGATGATAGTGGTTCATTGGGATCCTTTCCAGATGCTACAATTGCTAGGTCTAGACAAATTGAAAATACTGAAACTCCTAATGTTACTACACCTGTTAGTTCACCTGAACTTGATTATTTTAGTGATGATCCTGATGAAGATTATGTGGAGCTTAATGATGATTTTATTGAAAAATGCAATGCTACTACTGATGCAAGAAAAATTAAAAAGTTGCTTGCAGAACATGCTGTTAGATATAAACTGTCTCCTGATCCTAAATTTGCCACATCTCCTATAAACATTAAGGATAAAGATTATGATTTTTCTCTTGATCTATCTCATATAGCTATTGTTGAGAAAACACCCTTTTGTGGTACTGAAAAAGAAAGTGCTGTTGAACACATGACTGAGTTATCTACTCTGAGTAGCTTGTTTTCTGATGATGTCAAGATGCGTACTTACTTCGTTGCTAAAATCTTTCCATTCTCATTAAAGGATGACGCTAAAACTTGGTATAATAATTTGCCACCTAATTCTATTAGAAGTCCGAAAGAATTGCTTGATGTTTTCTTCCGCAAATACTTTCCTGCTAGTGCTCAACATATTGCTTTGCAGAGAATTTATAACTTTGATCAGGGAGATGAAGAGAAATTGCCGGAGGCTTGGGCTAGATTTTGCTCTCTTATTAGAGCTCAGCCTGATCATGATTTGGAAAAGCATGATTTACTTGATATATTTTATAGTGGACTAACCATTGAGTCTAGGGTATACCTGGATAGTTGTGCTGGTTGTGTTTTCAGGAAAAGAACTCCGGATGACGCTGAAGAATTATTGGCTAAAATAAGCCGGAATCATGATGATTGGACTATGCCTGAACCAACTCCAACTCCAATATTGAAGAAGAGGGGTTTAATTAAATTGAATGATGAAGATATGAGAGAAGCCAAGAAGTCTCTCAAGGAGAAAGGTATTAAATCTAAAGATGTGAAGAATCTACCTCCTATAGAAGATATATGTGAGATAATTCCCCCTTCATCCATGATTGAGGTAAACTCCCTTCAACGCTTTACTAGGGAAGATATTCCGTATTCAAAACCTCCTGCACAATGCTTAGATGAGTTTGATAATTATATTGTTAAGCAAGAAAATTTTAATATGAGAGTAGAGAATCATTTAATGGAAAATTCTCGAGCTATTAGTGAATTGCATGGTATTGTGGAGAGAACCTCCAATGATGTTAAGATGCTTGTTAAACATTTTCATATGATTCAAACTCAAATTGATTAACTCACTAAAGTGCAAAATGACTTGTTAGGGAATAATTCTAAAGAGAAACATGCTTATGAAGTAACAACTAGAGGTGGTGTCTCTACCCAGGATCCTCTATATCCTGAAGGGCATCCCAAAAGAATTGAACAAGATTCTCAACAAATTGAACCTAGTGCTCATTCTAGGAAGAAAAAGAAGAAGAAGCATAAAAATGTTGTAGAGTCCTCTGAACCTGTTAATGATCCTAATAGTATTTCTATTTCTGATGCTGAAACTGAAAGTGGTAATGAACATGATAATGATAAAGATAATGATAAGAATGATACTCCTGATAAAGAAGAGGTTGAAGAAGAACCTGAAAAGCATGCTAAAAATAAAAAGTACACTAAAGAAGATTTTATTGCCGAGAAACATGGTAATGAAAGAGAACCTTGGGTGCAAAAGCAAATGCCTTTTCCTGTTAAGAAACTAAAATCAAAGGAAGAAGAACACTATAATAAATTTTGCGATTGGATGAAACCTTTATTCTTGCAAATCCCTTTGACTGATGCCATTAAATTGCCTCCTTATTCAAAGTATATGAAAGATATTGTTACTAACAAAAGATCCCCAATGAGGAAATTTCCACTATGCTTGCTAATTACTCTTTCAATGGAAAAGTGCCAAAGAAGTTGGGCGACCCAGGTATACCTACTATTCCTTGTTCTATCAAGAATAATTATGTTAAAACTGCTCTATGTGATTTGGGAGCCGGTGTTAGTGTTATGCCTTTTTCTCTTTATAAGAGACTTTATCTAGATAAGTTGATACCTACTGATATATCTTTGCAAATGGCTGATAAATCTACTGCTATTCCTGTTGGTATATGTGAGAATGTTCCTGTTCAAGTTACTACTAACTGCTTGATATTAACTGATTTTGTTGTGTTGGAAATGCCTGAAGATGATAATATGTCTATTATTCTTGGGAGACCTTTTCTTAACACCGCAGGGGCTGTTATTGATTGCAATAAAGGAAAGGTTACTTTTAATGTTGATGATAAGGAGCATACCGTCTATTTCCCCAAGAAGATTGATAAAGTATGTGGAGTCAATACTATTTTTAATGTGAGAACTATCAAAGTGGGAACTATTGATTGTCCTATATATGAGCCTAAGGAAGAATATCAAACTCTCGTGATTGGATCCATATCAATACAATTCAAGGTAACATGATTGATTTGAGGTTTATTTCTTCTTATGCTATGTAAATTTATTTGGTGGCAAGACCTGATCAACCTTGTTAACAAATACCTTTTACATGCATAGAGAGGGTAAACAACATCTCTTTCTTCATCCACTTGCTCTAGTTGCTGTAGCATCTTTAATTTGCAAAGTTCCTTAGTTATTTGGAGATTTCAAAAAATTTCCTGGCCAGTAATAATAAACTAAATACCCAGAAATGTGCGTTTTTCAAAGTTTTCAAAAATTCACAAAATTTATACCGTTGGTCCTATTTTTCGACGAGGCACCTGGGAGCACCAGAGGATGACCTGTGGGGCACCAGAGGGCGCCAAACCACAGGCCGGCGCGGCCAAGGAGGTGGCCGCGCCACCATGTGGTGTGGGCCCCTCCTTGCCCCACTCTGTCATCTCTTTCTCCCAGCACATTCTCTCTCCCGAAAAAACTCGTACCAAGTTCCTCTCACTCGCGTTTTTGCTCCAGAGCTCCAGATTTCTCGATCTCTTTGCTCAGCCCAGACTTCTGTCTGAAATTTGGCACATTTGCTCTTCGGTATGTGACTCCTCCACCCATCCAAGTAGAATTTTGTTTGGTTGAGTATATCTTGAATATTTTGCTGCTGTAGGTAACATGTTTAGTGAGCTTGCATGCTTGTTCTAAGTGGTAGAAACTTGTTTTGATGCATGATTAGTACTCTAGCAAGTTCCTATGGTAGTTTCCCTCAATTATATGTCACCAAATCAAATTTTTATATTGTTTGTTGAAATTTCAGAAAATGGAGTGGAATAGATATCACTTGAACCAGCAAGAATTGGAAGTCCAACAAGTTATGATAGTCAATCGTGAAGAGGGAGTATACCCTTCTTACTACCCGTGCGCGGATTTCATGAGAAGCGCGGGGATATTTGAAGATGTTCAAACTCTAATTTCTCGTGCAGGGCTGAGTGACTTTGTTGAAGGAGAGCCAAGACAATATGTAAAATTAACTATGTCTTTTGTGCAGGACTTTAAGTTCAATTGGTCGCGATCTAGCCCCACGGTCCAGTATAAAATTTACAATAAAGCTGTCAACTTGCCATTTAGTGCTTTTTGTGCAGCAATTAGAGTACCGCAATGGGGGTCATGCGAGAAGATAAGGGGATCGCCGCAAGAACTCTCGGATCTCTACAAGATGATTTGCGATGGAAGGAGTTTCTCAGGTGATAGTGGTAAAATCACTAGTATTCAGCTCCCGGCTATCCGCTACTTTGCCTATTTTATTACCAAATGCGTTCTTGCTAAAAGGATTGGTGGTAAACTTTCTATCCCGGATTTGGCTTTTCTAGCTGCGGCACTGCAAAATAGTAGGACTTATAATTTGGGGGCATTGATAGCTTATAGACTTGCTACTAACCGTGAGAAAGGTGGAATTTGTGGAGGTCTCATCGCCTCTCGTTTACTAGCTCTTCATAATGTAGAACCTCATCATTTTGATATTCCATTTCCCATAGAAAAACTTGACATAGCCTCTATGATTAAACATGAATTTGTTTCTGATTCCTCCAACTTGGGTAACCTGTATTACAAGATGATATTTTATAAGAAAGTCTGGAGAATAACTAAGAAAACTGAGAAATTAGTAAGATTGCCTGCGCCTGTTCTGTCTAACCTTGATTCCAGGGGAGATTGGTCGGTCACAGAAGGTGCACTGGATGCACACATAGAGAGAGGAGGCCATCATACAAGAGACGACATAGAGGTCGAGGAGCACCTCGACTCATCATCCGATGCAGCAAGTTCCTCGCATCAACATGGTGGATATGCGGAGCCTCCACGCTTTTCTTCTGCACAGGAACTTTACTATGACTACTCCATGGGCTACCCACCAGCGAGGAACAACGACCCTCGTTGGGGTTGAACTCCACTTAGGCCAAAAGCCTAAGCTTGGGGGGAGGTATACCGGCATCACTCATTCTTTGCATATTATGGTTGCTGGATACTTGTACATGTTTGTTTTGTTCGTTTGAGTGGTTTTCTAATGAGAGGAAGATGATATTTGGGGAAGTGCTGCCTGAAAACAGATTCTGGAACGTTACCGTAAAAATTCTCAAAAATAGCCAGAGAGTCATTTTGAGCTGCCAATTTTTGTGCAGGTTCCCCAGGTTGTTATCTAACTTTCATTAGTTGAACACTTTTCGATCTGAGCAACGTAAGATTTTTGTAAAAATCGATTTCTGTACTGCTGTCAGGTTTTGGCAGATTTCTGTCATCTCGCTTTTCTGTGTTTCTTTTAGTTTGCTATTTCTTGTTTTTGCTTTGTTTCTTTCCCAAAACACAAAAAGACCAAAAATATTTCTGTTGTTTCTCTTCACCATTTGTTTGCTTTGGTTTCTTGCATTTGTTTCACTTTATTTGCTATTTCTAGTTTGCTATAAGAAAACCCAAAAAGATTTTGCTTTGTTTGTTTGTTTCCTTTTGTTCTTATTTGCAATTCGAAAACACCAAAAATATTTGCTGTTCTTCTTTGGTTTGTAAAGCTCATCTTGAGTTCAATGGTTTTCGGTGGCTGGAGCGTGGTTTTCATTTCATATTATCCAAGCTACACAAGTGAAAAGGCAATAATGACGATCTACGACAATCTGATTGTGGTGAGAGGCTGGTATGAACTCTATTTGTTTTCATTTTTGTACATATACTCATCCATGTGAGCATGCTTAGTTGGTTCATGTGAGGTATATGTTATTTGAGAAAGTCTAGTAGTTTATGATCTCTCATGTTTAGCTCCAATCTATTAATATGAGTAGCATGTCATGGATGTTTGCTTGCATTGTTTTATTCATAAGTAAGTATGGCATTGTGGTATCCTCCTCTGAATAATTCATTTATATCGACTTGGCACATGCTCACGCATGCATATGACTGAACAAAAAGTCAATTAAGCCTCGATGATCTATATTGCTTCAGAGTTCTTGTATCATTTTTATGCCTCCGTTAATTTATTTTGCCGCAAGCATGATTATGACAGTTACTGCTCTCTTGATTTGTCGCTCCCTAGTCTATTGCTAGCCTTCACTTGTACTGAGCGGGAACGCTGCTCGTGCTTCCAAACACATGAAAACCAAGTTACTCCAGCGTGTCCACCATAAATACCTATGCATGGCATTTCAAACCATTCCAAGTAAATTCTCATGCGCTACCTTTAAAACCTTCAAAATGCTTCTCAGTTTGTGTTTATGTTTCATAGCTCATGAGGAAGTATGTGGTGTTTAGCTTTCAACCTTGTCATTTACTTTTGACGGACTCTCATATGGACTAGTGGCACATCCGCTTATCCAATAATTTTGCAAAAAGAGCTGGCAATGGGATTCCCAGTCCCGAATTAATTAACTTAAATAGACACTCCTCCATGGTTTGTGATTGTTGGACGGCACCCGAAGGATTCGGTTAGCCATGGCTTGTGTAAGCAAAGGTTGGGGGGAGTGTCATCATCATAATAAAAATAAAATAAAAAGGGCACTCCTTCATGGTATGAGATTGCTGGCAGGCACCCGAGGATTCGGTTAGCCATGGTTTGTGTAAGAAAGGTTGGAAGGAGTGCCAAATAAATATGCAATAATTCATGGGAGCCGCTCTTGAAAGTCCGGTTGGCGAGGTAGTTAGTGTACCCATTACCATTCGTTGACAATAACAAACACCTCTCAAAATAATTTTACTCCTGTCTTTATAAAAATGAAAAGCTCTAGCGCATGTTAATCCCTGCTTCCCTCTGCGAAGGGTCAATCTTTTACTTTTATGTTGTGTCTCCATTATTTCTTTGAGCACTATCTTGAGAGCACAACTGTCATTCTTAGTATAATATGCTTGTCTCAAAATATGATTGATTGTGGTATAACTTTGATGCATTTATCTTTTGACAATCACTACTTCTAGTCTTTCTATGAACTCCAGAGGTGCCCGGGCATTTATGTTTTGCCAATCAAATACAGGCAAGCGAGATACCACTTTATCATACTCTCTTATGAACATTGCAATCCTGCTTATATACATGATTCATGATGTTTATTATTAATTGTTGGTACCTCTCCATGATTGACATAGCTGTTAGATAATCTTATTTGCATGTATCTCATTATGAATTGCTTAAGTATTAGCCATAGCATGAGAATATATACATCATATGAGCAAATGTGTTCGTGAAAGTTCTTTTATCGCTCAGTTGTTAACTGAATTGCTTGAGGACAAGCAATAAGCTAAGCTTGGGGGGAGTTGATACGTCCAAAACGTATCTACTTTCCCGAACACTTTTGCTATTGTTTTGCCTCTAATTTGTGTATTTTGGATGCAACTAACACGGACTAACGCTGTTTTCAGCAGAACTGCTCACAGTGTCTCGTTTTTGTGCGTAAATCCAACTTTCGGGAAAATCCTCGGAATTTATGCAGAAGGCCCTATTTTCCCAGAATAATGACGGAGCCAGAAGGACAATTGAGGTGGAGGCCCGAGGGCCCCACACCATAGGGCGGCGCGGCCCAGGGGGGCCCGCACGGCCATGTGGTGTGGCCCCCTCGGCCGGCCTCCGACGCCCTCCTTCGGACTACTTATCGGCCTCGACCTAAAAACGCCAGGAGGGAAGTGGAAGTCGCCAGAAACCCTCCAGAACGCCGCCACATCGCGAAACTCCGTCGCGGGAGCCAGAAGTCTCCGTTCTGGCACTCCGCCGGGACGGGGAATTGGAGGAGATCATCACCGCCATCACCGCCAACGCCTCTACATCAACCAGCCATGTTTCCCCCATCCATGTGTGAGTAATTCCCCCGCTGTAGGCCGAAGGGGACGGTAGGGATTGGATGAGATTGGTCATGTAATAGCATAAGATTGTTAGGGCATAGTGCCTAGTGTCCGTAATTGGTACTTTGATGATATTGTTGCAACTTGTTATGCTTAATGCTTGTCACTAGGGCCCGAGTGCCATGATCTCAGATCTGAACATGTTATTGCTTCATCAAGATATTCATTGTTTATGGTCTTACCTATAAGTTGTATACACATGTCGCTGTCCGGAACCAATGGCCCCGAAGTGACAAGAATTGGGACAACCGGAGGGGATGGTAGCGATGTGAGGATCACATGTGTTCACGGAGTGTTAATGCTTTGCTCCGGTACTCTATTAAAAGGAGTACCTTAATATCCAGTAGTTTCCCTTGAGGCCCGGCTGCCACCGGCTGGTAGGACAGAAGATGTTGTGCAAGTTTCTCATTGCGAGCACGCACGACTATATATGGAACACATGCCTATTGATTGCTTTGTACTTGGACACCGTTTTATTATTATCTGCAAATGCCCTGCTATGATTGTTACATGAGTTTCTCTCATCCATGCAACGCCCATCATCCGTCCCCATGCCTACAGTATTTTAATCCTGCTGTTTACTAAAATCACTACTGCTGTCTTTGTTACTCTGCTGCTGTTATTTCACTACGGCTGCTGCTATAAAACTGTTACTACTGATAAACTCTTGCGAGCAACTCTGTTTCCAGGTGCAGCTGAATTGACAAATCCGCTGTTAAGGCTTCCAAGTGTTCTTTGTCTCCCCTTGTGTCGAATCAATAAATTGGGTTTTACTTCCCTCGAAGACTGTTGCGATCCCCTATACTTGTGGGTCATCAATGCTTCGTCTCTTGATGTTACTTGATTTACACTTTCTGCGCCTAGCTGAAAGGCGTTAAAGAAAAGCGCTTATGGGAGACAACCCATGTTTTTACTACAGTATTTTTGTTTTATATTTGAGTCTTGGAAGTTGTTTACTACTGTAGCAACCTCTCCTTATCTTAGTTTTGTGTTTTGTTGTGCCAAGTAAAGTCTTTGATAGTAAAGTGAATACTAGATTTGGATTACTGCGCAGTTTCAGATTTCTTTGCTGTCACGAATTTCGACCTGCCTCCCTGTAGGTAGCTCAGAAAATTAAGCCAATTTACGTGCGTGATCCTCAGATATGTACGCAACTTTCATTCAATTTGGGCATTTTCATTTGAGCAAGTCTGGTGCCATTTTAAAATTCGTCTTTACGAACTGTTCTGTTTTGACAGATTCTGCCTTTTATTTCGCATTGCCTCTTTTGCTATGTTGGATGAATTTCTTTGATCCATTAATGTCCAGTAGCTTTATGCAATGTCCAGAAGTGTTAAGAATGATTGTGTCACCTCTGAACATGTTAATTTTTATTGTGCACTAACCCTCTTATGAGTTGTTTCGAGTTTGGTGTGGAGGAAGTTTTCAAGGATCAAGAGAGGAGTATGATGCAATATGATCAAGGAGAGTGAAAGCTCTAAGCTTGGGGATGCCCCGGTGGTTCACCCCTGCATGTTCTAAGAAGACTCAAGCGTCTAAGCTTGGGGATGCCCAAGGCATCCCCTTCTTCATCGACAACATTATCAGGTTCCTCCCCTGAAACTATATTTTTATTCCGTCACATCTTATGTGCTTTGCTTGGAGCGTCGGTTTGTTTTTGTTTTTGTTTTTGTTTTTTCTTGAATAAATGGATCCTAGCATTCACTGTATGGGAGAGAGACACGCTCCGCTGTTGCATATGGACAAGTATGTCCTTAGGCTTTACTCATAGTATTCATGGCGAAGTTTCTTCTTCGTTAAATTGTTATATGGTTGGAATTGGAAAATGCTACATGTAGTAATTCTAAAATGTCTTGAATAATTTGATACTTGGCAATTGTTGTGCTCATGTTTAAGCTCTTGCATCATATACTTTGCACCCATTAATGAAGAAACACCTAGAGCTTGCTAATTTGGTTTGCATATTTGGTCTCTCTAAAGTCTAGATAATATCTAGTATTGAGTTTTGAACAACAAGGAAGACGGTGTAGAGTCTTATAATGTTTACAATATGTCTTTTATGTGAGTTTTGCTGCACCGGTTCATCCTTGTGTTTGTTTCAAATAGCCTTGCTAGCCTAAACCTTGTATCGAGAGGGAATACTTCTCATGCATCCAAAATCCTTGAGCCAACCACTATGCCATTTGTGTCCACCATACCTACCTACTACATGGTATTTCTCCGCCATTCCAAAGTAAATTGCTTGAGTGCTACCTTTAAAATTCCATCATTCGCCTTTGCAATATATAGCTCATGGGACAAATAGCTTAAAAACTATTGTGGTATTGAATATGTACTTATGCACTTTATCTCTTATTAAGTTGCTTGTTGTGCGATAACCATGTTTCTGGGGACGCCATCAACTATTCATTGTTGAATATCATGTGAGTTGCTATGCATGTCCGTCTTGTCTGAAGTAAGAGAGATCTACCACCTTAATGATTGGAGCATACATATTGTTAGAGAAGAACATTGGGCCGCTAACTAAAGCCATGATTCATGGTGGAAGTTTCAGTTTTGGACATATATCCTCAATCTCATATGAGAACACTAATTGGTGCCACATGCTTATGCATTAAAGAGGAGTCCATTATCTGTTGTCCATGTTGTCCCGGTATGGATGTCTAAGTTGAGAATAATCAAAAGCGAGAAATCCAAAATGCGAGCTTTCTCCTTAGACCTTTGTACAGGCGGCATGGAGGTACCCCATTGTGACACTTGGTTAAAACATGTGTATTGCCATGATCCGATAGTCCAAGCTAATTAGGACAAGGTGCGGGCACTATTAGTATACTATGCATGAGGCTTGCAACTTGTAAGATATAATTTACATAATTCATATGCTTTATTACTACCGTTGACAAAATTGTTTCATGTTTTCAAAATAAAAGCTCTAGCACAAATATAGCAATTGATGCTTTCCTCTTTGAAGGACCATTCTTTTTTACTTTTATGTTGAGTCAATTCACCTATTTCTCTCCATCCCAAGAAGCAAACACTTGTGTGAACTGTGCATTGATTCCTACATACTTGGATATTGCACTTATTATATTACTCTATGTTGACAATTATCCATGAGATACACATGTTACAAGTTGAAAGCAACCACTGAAACTTAATCTTCCTTTGTGTTGCTTCAACACCTTTACTTTGATTTATTGCTTTATGAGTTAACTCTTATGCAAGACTTATTGATGCTCGTCTTGAAGTGCTATTCATGAAAAGTCTTTGCTTTATGATTCACTTGTTTACTCATGTCATTTCCATTGTTTTGATCGCTGCATTCATTACATATGTTTACAAATAGTATGATCAAGGTTATGATGGCATGTCACTCCAGAAATTATCTTTGTTATCGTTTTACCTGCTCGGGACGAGCAGAACTAAGCTTGGGGATGCTGATACGTCTCCGACGTATCGATAATTTCTTGTGTTCCATGCCACATTATTGATGATATCTACATGTTTTATGCACACTTTATGTCATATTCGTGCATTTTCTGGAACTAACCTATTAACAAGATGCCGAAGAGCCAGTTGCTGTTTTCTGCTGTTTTTGGTTTCAGAAATCCTAGTAACGAAATATTCTTGGAATTGGACGAAATCAACGCACAGGGTCCTATTTTGCCACGAAGCTTCCAGAAGACCGAAGGAGAGTCGAAGTGGGGCCACGAGGTGGCCAGACACCAGGGCGGCGCGGCCCAGGCCCTGGCCGCGCCGGCCTATCGTCTGGGCCCCTTGTGCCGCCTCTTTACCTGCCCTTCCGCCTACAAATAGCCTCCGTCGCGAAACCCCTAGTACCGAGAGCCACGATACGGAAAACCTTACTGAGACGCCGCCGCCGCCAATCCCATCTCGGGGGATTCTGGAGATCTCCTCCGGCACCCTGCCAGAGAGGGGATTCATCTCCCGGAGGATTCTTCACCGCCATGGTCGCCTCCGGAGTGATGAGTGAGTAGTTCACCCCTGGACTATGGGTCCATAGCAGTAGCTAGATGGTTGTCTTCTCCTCATTGTGCTTCATTGTTGGATCTTGTGAGCTGCCTAACATGATCAAGATCATCTATCTGTAATACTATATGTTGTGTTTGTCGGGATCCGATGGATAGAGAATACTATGTTATGTTAATTATCAAGTTATTACCTATGTGTTGTTTATGATCTTGCATGCTCTCCGTTATTAGTAGAGGCTCTGGCCAAGTTTTTTCTCTTAACTCCAAGAGGGAGTATTTATGCTCGATAGTGGGTTCATGCCTCCATTGAATCTGGGACAGTGACAGAAAGTTCTAAGGTTGTGGATGTGTTGTTGCCACTAGGGATAAAACATTGATGCTATGTCTAAGGATGTAGTTATTGATTACATTACGCACCATACTTAATGCAATTGTCTGTTGTTTTGCAACTTAATACTGGAAGGGGTTTGGATGATAACCTGAAGGTGGACTTTTTAGGCATAGATGCATGCTGGATAGCGGTCTATGTACTTTGTCGTAATGCCCAATTAAATCTCACTATATTTATCATGTCATGTATGTGCATTGTTATGCCCTCTCTATTTGTCAATTGCCCGACTGTAATTTGTTCACCCAACATGCTTTTATCTTATGGGAGAGTGATACGTCTCCGATGTATCGATAATTTCTTATGTTCCATGCCACATTATTGATGTTATCTACATGTTTTATGCACACTTTATGTCATATTCGTGCATTTTCTGGAACTAACCTATTAACAAGATGCCGAAGTGCCAGTTGCTGTTTTCTGCTATTTTTGGTTTCAGAAATCCTAGTAACGAAATATTCTCGAAATTGGACGAAATCAACGCCCAGGGTCCTATTTTGCCACGAAGCTTCCAGAAGTCCGAAGAGGAGTCGAAGAGGGGCCACGAGGGGGCCACACCCTAGGGCGGCGCGGCCCCCCCTTGGCCGCGCGGCCCTGTGGTGTGGGGCCCTCGTGCCGCCTCTTGACCTGCCCTTCCGCCTACAAATAGCCTCCGTCGCGAAACCCCCAGTACCGAGAGCCACGATACGGAAAACCTTCCAGAGACGCCGCCGCCGCTGATCCCATCTCGGGGGATCCAGGAGATCGCCTCCGGCACCCTGCCGGAGAGGGGATTCATCTCCCGGAGGACTCTACGCCGCCATGGTCGCCTCCGGAGTGATGTGTGAGTAGTCTACCCCTGGACTATGGGTCCATAGCAGTAGCTAGATGGTTGTCTTCTCCCCATTGTGCTATCATTGTCGGATCTTGTGAGCTGCCTAACATGATCAAGATCATCTATCTGTAATTCTATATGTTGCGTTTGTTGGGATCCGATGAATAGAGAATACTTGTTATGTTGATTATCAAAGTTATATCTATGTGTTGTTTATGATCTTGCATGCTCTCCGTTACTAGTAGATGCTCTGGCCAAGTAGATGCTTGTAACTCCAAGAGGGAGTATTTATGCTCGATAGTGGGTTCATGCCTGCATTGACACCGGGACAAAGGATGTAAAGTTCTAAGGTTGTGTTGTGCTGTTGCCACTAGGGATAAAACATTGATGCTATGTCTAAGGATGTAGTTGTTGATTACATTACGCACCATACTTAATGCAATTGTCTGTTGCTTTGCAACTTAATACTGGAGGGGGTTCGGATGATAACCTGAAGGTGGACTTTTTAGGCATAGATGCAGTTGGATGGCGGTCTATGTACTTTGTCGTAATGCCCAATTAAATCTCACTATACTCATCATGATATGTATGTGCATGGTCATGCTCTCTTTATTTGTCAATTGCCCAACTGTAATTTGTTCACCCAACATGCTGTTTATCTTATGGGAGAGACACCTCTAGTGAACTGTGGACCCCGGTCCAATTCTCTATACTGAAGTACAATCTACTGCAATACTTGTTCTACTGTTTTCTGCAAACAATCATCTTCCACACAATACGGTTAATCCTTTGTTACAGCAAGCCGGTGAGATTGACAACCTCACTGTTTCATTGGGGCAAAGTACTTTGGTTGTGTTGTGCAGGTTCCACGTTGGCGCCGGAATCTCTGGTGTTGCGCCGCACTACATCCCGCCGCCATCAACCTTCAACGTGCTTCTTGACTCCTACTGGTTCGATTAAACCTTGGTTTCTTACTGAGGGAAACTTGCCGCTGTGCGCATCACACCTTCCTCTTGGGGTTCCCAACGGACGTGTCAACCACACGCATCAAGCAAATTTCTGGCGCCGTTGCCGGGGAGATCAAGACACGCTGCAAGGGGAGTCTCCACTTCTCAATCTCTTTACTTTGTTTTTGTCTTGCTTAGTTTTATTTACTACTTTGTTTGCTGCACTAAATCAAAATACAAAAAAATTAGTTGCTAGTTTTACTTTATTTGCTATCTTGTTTGCTATATCAAAAACACAAAAAAATTAGTTTACTTGCATTTACTTTATCTAGTTTGCTTTATTTACTGTTGCTAAAATGGCTACCGCTGAAAATACTAAGTTGTGTGATTTCACAACCACAAATAATAATGATTTCTTATGCACACCTATTGCTCCACCTGCTACTACAGCAGAATTCTTTGAAATTAAACCTGCTTTACTGAACCTTGTTATGTGAGAGCAATTTTCTGGTGTTAGTTCTGATGATGCTGCTGCCCATCTCAATAATTTTGTTGAATTGTGTGAAATGCAAAAATATAAAGATGTAGATGGTGACATTATAAAATTAAAATTGTTCCCTTTCTCATTAAGAGGAAGAGCTAAAGATTGGTTGCTATCTCTGCCTAAGAATAGTATTGATTCATGGACTAAATGCAAGGATGCTTTTATTGGTAGATATTATCCCCCTGCTAAAATTATATCTTTGAGGAGTAGCATAATGAATTTTAAACAATTAGATACTGAACATGTTGCTCAAGCTTGGGAAAGAATGAAATCTTTGGTTAAAAATTGCCCAACCCATGGACTGATGATGTCTACGTTCCCCCTCCTTTCCTGTAGACAGTGTTGGGCCTCCAAGAGCAGAGGTTTGTAGAACAGCAGCAAGTTTTCCCTTAAGTGGATCACCCAAGGTTTATCGAACTCAGGGAGGAAGAGGTCAAAGATATCCCTCTCATGCAACCCTGCAACCACAAAGCAAGAAGTCTCTTGTGTCCCCAACACACCCAATAGGTGCACTAGTTCGGCGAAGAGATAGTGAAATACAGGTGGTATGAATATATATGAGCAGTAGCAACGGTGCCAGAAAATAGCTTGCTGGCGTGTAGTTGATGGTGGTAGTATTGCAGCAGTAGTAACGCAGTAAAACAGTAAACAAGCAGCGATAGCAGTATTTAGGAACAAGGCCTAGGGATTACACTTTGACTAGTGGACACTCTCAACATTGATCACATAACAGAATAGATAAATGCATACTCTACACTTTTGTTGGATGATGAACACATTGCGTAGGATTACACGAACCCTCAATGCCGGAGTTAACAAGCTCCACAATAATGCTCATGTTTAAGTAACCTTATAGTGTAAGATAGATCAAAGGACTAAACCAAGTACTAACATAGCATGCACACTGTCACCTTCATGCATATGTAGGAGGAATAGATCACATCAATACTATCATAGCAATAGTTAACTTCACAATCTACAAGAGATCATGATCATAGCATAAACCAAGTACTAACACGGTGCACACACTGTCACCTTTACACACGTGCAGGAGGAATAGAACGACTTTAATAACTTTGCTAGAGTAGCACATAGATAAATTGTGATACAAACTCATATGAATCTCAATCATGTAAAGCAGCTCTTGAGATCATTGTATTGAGGTACATGGGAGAGAGATGAACCACATAGCTACCGGTATAGCCCCGAGCCTCGATGGAGAACTACTCCCTCCTCATGGGAGCAGCAGCGGTGATGAAGATGGCAGTGGAGATGGCAGCGGTGTCGATGGAGAAGCCTTCCGGGGGCACTTCCCCGCTCCGGCAGCGTGCCGGAACAGAGACTCCTGTCCCCCAGATCTTGGCCTCGCGATGGCGGCGGCTCTGGAAGGTTTCTGTGGGTTTCGTCGAACGTGATAGGGTTTTCGATCCAGGGGCTTTATATAGGCGAAGAGGCGGCGCCAGAGGGTCGAAGGGGTGCCCACACCATAGGGTGGCGCGGGCCCCCCTGGCTGCGCCGCCATGTGGTTTGGTCGGCCTGTGCCCCCTCCCTGGTGGCTCTCGGGTGTTCTGGATGGTTCCGGGAAAAATAGGAACCTGGGCGTTGATTTCGTCCGATTCCGAGAATATTTCGTTACTAGGATTTCTGAAACCAAAAACAGCAGAAAACAGGAACTGGCACTTCGGCATCTTGTTAATAGGTTAGTTCCAGAAAATGCACGAATATGACATAAAGTGTGCATAAAACATGTAGATATCATCAATAATGTGGCATGGAACATAAGAAATTATCGATACGTCGGAGACGTATCAGCATCCCCAAGCTTAGTTCTGCTCGTCTCGAGCAGGTAAAATGATAACACAGATAATTTCTGGAGTGACATGCCATCATAATCTTGATCATACTATTTGTAAAGCATATGTAGTGAATGCAGCGATCAAAACAATGTATATGACATGAGTAAACAAGTGAATCATATAGCAAGGACTTTTCATGAATAGCACTTCAAGACAAGCATAAATAAGTCTTGCATAAGAGTTAACTCATAAAGCAATAATTCAAAGTAAAGGCATTGAAGCAACACAAAAGAAGATTAAGTTTCAGCGGTTGCTTTCAACTCATAACATGTATATCTCATGGATATTGTCAACATAGAGTAATATAATAAGTGCAATATGCAAATATGTAGGAATCAATGCACAGTTCACACAAGTGTTTGCTTCTTGAGGTGGAGAGAAATAGGTGAACTGACTCAACATAAAAGTAAAAGAATGGTCCTCCATAGAGGAAAAACATCGATTGCTATATTTGTGCTAGAGCTTTGATTTTGAAAACATGAAACAATTTTGTCAACGGTAGTAATAAAGCATATGTATCATGTAAATTATATCTTACAAGTTGCAAGCCTCATGCATAGTATACTAATAGTGCCCGCACCTTGTCCTAATTAGCTTGGACTACCGGATCATCACAATGCACATGTTTTAACCAAGTGTCACAAAGGGGTACCTCTATGCCGCCTGTACAAAGGTCTAAGGAGAAAGCTCGCATTGGATTTCTCGCTATTGATTATTCTTCAACTTAGACATCCATACCGGGACAACATAGACAACAGATAATGGACTCCTCTTTTATGCATAAGCATGTAACAACAATTAATAATTTTCTCATTTGAGATTGAGGATATATGTCCAAAACTGAAACTTCCACCATGGATCATGGCTTTAGTTAGCGGCCCAATGTTCTTCTCTAACAATATGCATGCTTAACCATAAGGTGGTAGATCTCTCTTACTTCAGACAAGACGAACATGCATAGCAACTCACATGAAATTCAACAAAGAGTAGTTGATGGCGTCCCCAGTGAACATGGTTATCGCACAACAAGCAACTTAATAAGAGATAAAGTGCATAATTACATATTCAATACCACAATAGTTTTTAAGCTATTTGTCCCATGAGCTATATATTGCAAAGGTGAATGATGGAATTTTAAAGGTAGCACTCAAGCAATTTACTTTGGAACGGCGGAAAATACCATGTAGTAGGTAGGTATGGTGGACACAAATGGCATAGTGGTTGGCTCAAGTATTTTGGATGCATGAGAAGTATTCCCTCTCGATACAAGGTTTAGGCTAGCAAGGCTTATTTGAAACAAACACAAGGATGAACCGGTGCAGCAAAACTCACATAAAAGACATATTGAAAACATTATAAGACTCTACACCGTCTTCCTTGTTGTTCAAACTCAATACTAGAAATTATCTAGACCTTAGAGAAACCAAATATGCAAACCAAATTTTAGCATGCTCTATGTATTTCTTCATTAATGGGTGCAAAGCATATGATGCAAGAGCTTAAACATGAGCACAACAATTGCCAAGTATCACATTACCTAAGACATTATAGCAAATTACTACATGTATCATTTTCTAATTCCAACCATATAACAAATTAACGAAGAGGAAACTTCGCCATGAATACTATGAGCTAAGAACACATGTGTTCATACGAACCAGCGGAGCGTGTCTCTCTCCCACACAAGCATGATGTAATCCAATTTATTCAAACACAAACAAAAACAAAAGCACACAGACGCTCCAAGTAAAGTACATAAGATGTGACCGAATAAAAATATAGTTTCAGGGGAGGAACCTGATAATTTGTTGATGAAGAAGGGGATGCCTTGGGCATCCCCAAGCTTAGACGCTTGAGTCTTCTTAAAATATGCAGGGGTGAACCACCGGGGCATCCCCAAGCTTAGACTTTTCACTCTTCTTGATCATAGTATATCATCCTCCTCTCTTGACCGTTGAAAACTTCCTCCACACCAAACTCGAAATAAACTCATTAGAGGGTTAGTGCATAATAAAAATTCACATGTTCAGAGGTGACACAATCATTCTTAACACTTCTGGACATTGCATAAGGCTACTGGAGTTTAATGGAACAAAGGAATCCATCCCACATAGCAAAAGAGGCAATGCGAAATAAAAGGCAGAATCTGTCAAAACAGAACAGTCCTTAAAGACGAATTTTAAAAGGGCAACAGACTTGCTCAGATGAAAATGCTCAAATTGAATGAAAGTTGCGTACATATCTGAGGATCATGCACGTAAATTGGCTTAATTTTTTGAGCTACCTACAGGGAGGTGGACCCAGATTCGTGACAGCAAAGAAATCTGGAACTGCGCAGTAATCCAAATCTAGTACTTACTTTTCTATCAACGGCTTAACTTGGCACAACAAAACACAAAACTAAGATAAGGAGAGGTTGCTACAGTAGTAAACAACTTCCAAGACTCAAATATAAACCAAAGTACTGTAGCAAAATAACACATGGGTTATCTCCCAAGAAGTTCTTTCTTTATAGCCATTAAGATGGGCTCAGCAGTTTTGATGATGCACTCGCAAGAAATTATAGTTGAAGCAAAAGAGAGCATCAAGAGGCAAATTCAAAACACATTTAAGTCTAACATGCTTCCTATGCATAGGAATCTTGTAAATAAACAAGTTCATGAAGAGCAAAGTAACAAGCATAGGAAGATAAAACAAGTGTAGCTTGAAAAATTTCAGCACATAGAGAGGTGTTTTAGTAACATGAAAATTTCCACAACCATATTTTCCTCTCTCATAATAACTTTCAGTAGCAACATGAGCAAACTCAACAATATAACCATCACATAAAGCATTCTTATCATGAGTCTAGTGCATAAAATTATTACTCTCCACATAGGCATAATCAATTTTATTAGTAATAGTGGGAGCAAATTCAACAAAGTAGCTATCATTATTATTCTCATCAAGTGTTGGAGGCATAGTATAATCACAACAAAATTTACTCTCCATAGTAGGTGGCACCAAAAGACCACTATCATTATAATCATCATAAATAGGAGGCAAAGTATCATCAAAGAAAATTTTCTCCTCAATTCTTGGGGGACTAAAAAGATCATGAAAACCAGCTTCCCCAAGCGTAGAACTTTCTATATTATTATCAACAATGGTGTTCAAAGCGTTCATACTAATATTACTACCAGCATGCAAATAAGATTCCATAGGTTTTTTAATTTTCGCATCAAACAATCCATGTTTTAAATCAGGAAATAGCGTAAGAAGATCATTCTTGTCCATTATGCCAAACTAGTGTAAACAAGAAACAAAAAGATGCAATTGCAGGATCTAAAGGAAATAGCTTCGAGTACTTACAACGACGGAGAATAGCTTAGTAGCCGAGATCCAGAGTGTGAGTACCTTTTACCTTTCCTCCCCGGCAACGGCGCCAGAAAATAGCTTGATGTCTACGTTCCCCCTCCTTTCCTGTAGACAGTGTTGGGCCTCCAAGAGCAGAGGTTTGTAGAACAGCAGCAAGTTTTCCCTTAAGTGGATCACCCAAGGTTTATCGAACTCAGGGAGGAAGAGGTCAAAGATATCCCTCTCATGCAACCCTGCAACCACAAAGCAAGAAGTCTCTTGTGTCCCCAACACACCCAATAGGTGCACTAGTTCGGCGAAGAGATAGTGAAATACAGGTGGTATGAATATATATGAGCAGTAGCAACGGTGCCAGAAAATAGCTTGCTGGCGTGTAGTTGATGGTGGTAGTATTGCAGCAGTAGTAACGCAGTAAAACAGTAAACAAGCAGCGATAGCAGTATTTAGGAACAAGGCCTAGGGATTACACTTTCACTAGTGGACACTCTCAACATTGATCACATAACAGAATAGATAAATGCATACTCTACACTTTTGTTGGATGATGAACACATTGCGTAGGATTACACGAACCCTCAATGCCGGAGTTAACAAGCTCCACAATAATGCTCATGTTTAAGTAACCTTATAGTGTAAGATAGATCAAAGGACTAAACCAAGTACTAACATAGCATGCACACTGTCACCTTCATGCATATGTAGGAGGAATAGATCACATCAATACTATCATAGCAATAGTTAACTTCACAATCTACAAGAGATCATGATCATAGCATAAACCAAGTACTAACACGGTGCACACACTGTCACCTTTACACACGTGCAGGAGGAATAGAACTACTTTAATAACTTTGCTAGAGTAGCACATAGATAAATTGTGATACAAACTCATATGAATCTCAATCATGTAAAGCAGCTCATGAGATCATTGTATTGAGGTACATGGGAGAGAGATGAACCACATAGCTACCGGTACAGCCCCGAGCCTCGATGGAGAACTACTCCCTCCTCATGGGAGCAGCAGCGGTGATGAAGATGGTGGTGGAGATGGCAGCGGTGTCGATGGAGAAGCCTTCCGGGGGCACTTCCCCGCTCCGGCAGCGTGCCGGAACAGAGACTCCTGTCCCCCAGATCTTGGCCTCGCGATGGCGGCGGCTCTGGAAGTTTTCTGTGGGTTTCGTCGAACGTGATAGGGTTTTCGATCCAGGGGCTTTATATAGGCGAAGATGCGGCGCCAGAGGGTCGAAGGGGTGCCCACACCATAGGGTGGCGCGGGCCCCCCTGGCCGCGCCGCCATGTGGTTTGGTGGGCCTGTGCCCCCTCCCTAGTGGCTCTCGAGTGTTCTGGATGGTTCCGGGAAAAATAGGAACCTGGGCGTTGATTTTGTCCGATTCCGAGAATATTTCGTTACTAGGATTTCTGAAACCAAAAACAGCAGAAAACAGGAACTGGCACTTCGGCATCTTGTTAATAGGTTAGTTCCAGAAAATGCACGAATATGACATAAAGTGTGCATAAAACATGTAGATATCATCAATAATGTGGCATGGAACATAAGAAATTATCGATACGTCGGAGACGTATCAACTGACTACTTGGATGATCATCCAAACCTTCTATGCAGGACTAAATTTTTCTTCGCGGAATTTATTGGATTCAGCTGCTGGAGGTACCTTTATGTCCATCACTCTTGGTGAAGCAACAAAGCTTCTTGATAATATGATGATCAATGATACGTCTCCGACGTATCGATAATTTCTTATGTTCCATGCCACATTATTGATGTTATCTACATGTTTTATGCACACTTTATGTCATATTCGTGCATTTTCTGGAACTAACCTATTAACAAGATGCCGAAGTGCCAGTTGCTGTTTTCTGCTGTTTTTGGTTTCAGAAATCCTAGTAAGGAAATATTCTCGGAATTGGACGAAATCAAAGCCCAGGGGCCTATTTTCTCACGAAGCTTCCAGAAGTCCGAAGGAGAGACGAAGAGGGGCCACGGAGGGGCCACACCCTAGGGCGGCGCGCCCCCCCCTTGGCCGCGCGGCCCTGTGGTGTGGGGCCCCCGTGCCGCCTCTTGACCTGCCCTTTCGCCTATAAAAAGTCTCCGTGACGAAAACCCCAGTACCGAGAACCACGATACGAAAAACCTTCCAGAGACGCCGCCGCCGCCGATCCCATCTCGGGGGATCCAGGAGATCGCCTCCGGCACCCTGCCGGAGAGGGGAATCATCTCCCGGAGGACTCTACGCCGCCATGGTCGCCTCCGGTGTGATGTGTGAGTAGTCTACCCCTGGACTATGGGTCCATAGCAGTAGCTAGATGGTTGTCTTCTCCCCATTGTGCTATCATTGTCGGATCTTGTGAGCTGCCTAACATGATCAAGATCATCTATCTGTAATTCTATATGTTGCGTTTGTTGGGATCCGATGAATAGAGAATACTTGTTATGTTGATTATCAAAGCTATGCTTATGTGTTGTTTATGATCTTGCATGCTCTCCGTTATTAGTAGATGCTCTGGCCAAGTTGATGCTAGTAACTCCAAGAGGGAGTATTTATGCTCGATAGTGGGTTCATGCCTCTGTGAATCTGGAGGAGTGACAAGAACCACTAAGGTTATGGATGTGCTGTTGCCACTAGGGATAAAACATTAGTGCTATGTTCAAGGATGTAGTCACTAGTTACATTACGCGCAATACTTAATGCAATTGTCTGTTGTTAGCAACTTAATACTTGGAGGGTTCGGATGATAACCTGAAGGTGGACTTTTTAGGCATAGATGCAGTTGGATGACGGTCTATGTACTTTGTCGTAATGCCCAATTAAATCTCACTATACTCATCATGATATGTATGTGCATGGTCATGCTCTCTTTATTTGTCAATTGCCCAACTGTAATTTGTTCACCCAACATGCTGTTCGTCTTATGGGAGAGACACCTCTAGTGAACTGTGGACCCCGGTCCAATTCTCTTTACTGAAATACAATCTACTGCAATACTGTTCTACTGTTTTCTGCAAACAATCATCTTCCACACAATACGGTTAATCCTTTGTTACAGCAAGCCGGTGAGATTGACAACCTCACTGTTTCGTTGGGGCAAAGTACTTTGGTTGTGTTGTGCAGGTTCCACGTTGGCGCCGGAATCTCTGGTGTTGCGCCGCACTACATCCAGCCGCCATCAACCTTCAACGTGCTTCTTGGCTCCTCCTGGTTCGATAAACCTTGGTTTCTTTCTGAGGGAAAACTTGCTGCTGTGCGCATCATACCTTCCTCTTGGGGTTGCCCAACGAACGTGTGAAATACACGCCATCAAGCATATTTTCTGGCGCCGTTGCCGGGAGATCAAGACACGCTGCAAGGGGAGTCTCCACTTCTCAATCTCTTTACTTTGTTTTTGTCTTGCTTAGTTTTATTTACTACTTTGTTTGCTGCACTAAATCAAAATACAAAAAAACTAGTTGCTAGTTTTACTTTACTTGCTATCTTGTTTGCTATATCAAAAACACAAAAAAAATTAGTTTACTTGCATTTACTTTACTTATTTCATCATGTTTCCTTTTAATTTTACCACAAAAGACATACCGGTAGGACGTGGGTCTATAGTTGGGAGAAATAATATAGAAGAATTTTTCAATCATGTTAGTACTATTGAAAATTTTGAAGATAGACACTTGGTAGACCTTGCGCCTACTTATGAAATTGCTGCTGCACATTTAGTTCGCTTGTTGGAAACTAAATTTGTTAATCTTAATCCTATAATCCAACACATGTTCTTCACACTTGGCGATATGGAAGAAGGGGAAAAGAAAGATTTTGTATTAGAAACCCTTCTTAGAGAATTTGGTGGTTTAGCAAGAGAAGCTAGAAAGGTGTTTGCTAAATTCAATATGCTTGGTTCTCCTACTAATTTTGTTAGTCTCCTTGAAAAGATGGATATGGATAGAATAAGATTCACTAATAATATTGATGATAGAGGGGAGATCAAAGCACCAATACCATGTAAGCTCCTGGCTATGAATGATGCACTAGAAAATAACTATGCTTGGCTAGTTCCTGAAAATTTGTTTGATGAGAATAGCACGCCTAAGACTAATGAAAAGGGAGATGCTGAAACTTATGTATCCAATATACTATGCCTAGTTGAGAAAACTCCACACCCCGCTGAGAATGCATCACCCTTCGATAATACTTGATACACACTTTCTGCGCCTAGCTGAAAGGCGTTAAAGAAAAGCGCTTATGGGAGACAACCCATGTTTTTACCTACAGTACTTTGTTTTTATTTTGTGTCTTGGAAGTTGTTTACTACTGTAGCAACCTCTCCTTATCTTAGTTTTGTGTTTTGTTGTGCCAAGTTAAGCCGTTGATAGAAAAGTAAGTACTAGATTTGGATTACTGCACAGTTCCAGATTTCTTTGCTGTCACGAATCTGGGTCCACCTCCCTGTAGGTAACTCAGAAAATTAATCCAATTTACGTGCATGATCCTCAGATATGTACGCAACTTTCATTCAATTTGAGCATTTTCATTTGAGCAAGTCTGGTGCCATTTTAAAATTCGTCAATACGAACTGTTCTGTTTTGACAGATTCTGCCTTTTATTTCGCATTGCCTCTTTCGCTATGTTGGATGAATTTCTTTGATCCACTAATGTCCAGTAGCATTATGCAATGTCCAGAAGTGTTAAGAATGATTGTGTCACCTCTGAATATGTCAATTTATAATGTGCACTAACCCTCTAATGAGTTGTTTCGAGTTTGGTGTGGAGGAAGTTTTCAAGGATCAAGAGAGGAGTATGATGCAACATGATCAAGGAGAGTGAAAGCTCTAAGCTTGGGGATGCACCCGGTGGTTCACCCCTGCATATATCAAGAAGACTCAAGCGTCTAAGCTTGGGGATGCCCAAGGCATCCCCTTCTTCATCGACAACATTATCAGGTTCCTCCCCTGAAACTATATTTTTATTCCATCACATCTTATGTGCTTTTTCTTGGAGCGTCGGTTTGTTTTTGTTTTTGTTTTGTTTGAATAAAATGGATCCTAGCATTCACTTTATGGGAGAGATACACGCTCCGCTGTAGCATATGGACAAGTATGTCCTTGGTTTCTACTCATAGTATTCATGGCGAAGTTTCTCCTTCGTTAAATTGTTATATGGTTGGAATTGGAAAATGATACATGTAGTAATTGCTATAAATTTCTTGGGTAATGTGATACTTGGCAATTGTTGTGCTCATGATTAAGCTCTTGCATCATATGCTTTGCACCCATTAATGAAGAAATACATAGAGCATGCTAAAATTTGGTTTGCATATTTGGTTTCTCTAAGGTCTAGATAATTTCTAGTACTGAGTTTGAACAACAAGGAAGACGGTGTAGAGTCTTATAATGTTTTCAATATGTCTTTTATGTGAGTTTTGCTGCACCGGTTCATCCTTGTGTTTGTTTCAAATAAGCCTTGCTAGCCTAAACCTTGTATCGAGAGGGAATACTTCTCATGCATCCAAAATACTTGAGCCAACCACTATGCCATTTGTGTCCACTATACCTACCTACTACATGGTATTTTCCGCCATTCCAAAGTAAATTGCTTGAGTGCTACCTTTAAAATTCCATCATTCACCTTTGCAATATATAGCTCATGGGACAAATAGCTTTAAACTATTGTGGTATTGAATATGTAATTATGCACTTTATCTCTTATTAAGTTGCTTGTTGTGCGATAACCATGTTTACTGGGGACGCCATCAACTACTCTTTGTTGAATTTCATGTGAGTTGCTATGCATGTTCGTCTTGTCTGAAGTAAGAGAGATCTACCACCATAGGGTTAAGCATGCATATGTTAGAGAAGAACATTGGGCCGCTAACTAAAGCCATGTTCCATGGTGGAAGTTTCAGTTTTGGACAACAATCCTCAAATCTCAAATGAGAAAATTATTAATTGTTGTTATATGCTTATGCATAAAAGAGGAGTCCATTATCTGTTGTCTATGTTTTCCCGGTATGGATGTCTAAGTTGAAGAATAATCAATAGCGAGAAATCCAATGCGAGCTTTCTCCTTAGACCTTTGTACAGGCGGCATAGAGGTACCCCTTTGTGACACTTGGTAAAAACAATGCATTGTGATGATCCGGTAGTCCAAGCTAATTAGGACAAGGTGCGGGCACTATTAGTATACTATGCATGAGGCTTGCAACTTGTAAGATATAATTTACATGATACATATGCTTTATTACTACCGTTGACAAAATTGTTTCATGTTTTCAAAATCAAAGCTCTAGCACAAATATAGCAATCGATGCTTTTCCTCTATGGAGGACCATTCTTTTACTTTCAATGTTGAGTCAGTTCACCTATTTCTCTCCACCTCAAGAAGTAAACACTTGTGTGAACTGTGCATTGATTCCTACATACTTGCTTATTGCACTTATTATATTACTCTATGTTGACAATATCCATGAGATATACATGTTACAAGTTGAAAGCAACCGCTGAAACTTAATCTTCTTTTGTGTTGCTTCAATACCTTTACTTTGAATTATTGCTTTATGAGTTAACTCTTATGCAAGACTTATTGATGCTTGTCTTGAAGTGCTATTCATGAAAAGTCTTTGCTATATGATTCACTTGTTTACTCATGTCATATACATTGTTTTGATCGCTGCATTCACTACATATGCTTTACAAATAGTATGATCAAGATTATGATGGCATGTCATTCCAGAAATTATCTGTGTTATCATTTTACCTGCTCGGGACGAGCAGAACTAAGCTTGGGGATGCTGATACGTCTCCGACGTATCGATAATTTCTTATGTTCGATGCCACATTATTGATGTTATCTACATGTTTTATGCACACTTTATGTCATATTCGTGCATTTTCTGGAACTAACCTATTAACAAGATGCCGAAGTGCCGATTCTGTTTTCTGCTGTTTTTGGTTTCAGAAATCCTAGTAAGGAAATATTCTCGGAATTGGACGAAATCAAAGCCCAGGGGCCTATTTTCTCACGAAGCTTCCAGAAGTCCGAAGGAGAGACGAAGAGGGGCCACGGAGGGGCCACACCCTAGGGCGGCGCGGCCCCCCCCCTTGGCCGCGCGGCCCTGTGGTGTGGGGCCCACGTGCCGCCTCTTGACCTGCCCTTTCGCCTATAAAAAGTCTCCGTGACGAAAACCCCAGTACCGAGAACCACGATACAGAAAACCTTCCAGAGACGCCGCCGCCGCCGATCCCATCTCGGGGGATCCAGGAGATCGCCTCCGGCACCCTGCCGGAGAGGGGAATCATCTCCCGGAGGACTCTACGCCGCCATGGTCGCCTCCGGTGTGATGTGTGAGTAGTCTACCCCTGGACTATGGGTCCATAGCAGTAGCTAGATGGTTGTCTTCTCCCCATTGTGCTATCATTGTCGGATCTTGTGAGCTGCCTAACATGATCAAGATCATCTATCTGTAATTCTATATGTTGCGTTTGTTGGGATCCGATGAATAGAGAATACTTGTTATGTTGATTATCAAAGTTATATCTATGTGTTGTTTATGATCTTGCATGCTCTCCGTTACTAGTAGATGCTCTGGCCAAGTAGATGCTTGTAACTCCAAGAGGGAGTATTTATGCTCGATAGTGGGTTCATGCTGCATTGACACCGGGACGGTGACGAGAAAGTTATAAGGTTGTGTTGTGCTTTTGCCACTAGGTATAAAACATTGATGCTATGTCTAAGGATGTAGTTGTTGATTACCTTACGCACCATACTTAATGCAATTGTCTGTTGCTTTGCAACTTAATACTTGGAGGGGTTCGGATGATAACTTTGAAGGTGGACTTTTTAGGCATAGATGCAGTTGGATGGCGGTCTATGTACTTTGTCGTAATGCCCAATTAAATCTCACTATACTCATCATGATATGTATGTGCATGGTCATGCTCTCTTTATTTGTCAATTGCCCAACTGTAATTTGTTCACCCAACATGCTGTTTATCTTATGGGAGAGACACCTCTAGTGAACTGTGGACCCGGTCCAATTCTCTATACTGAAGTACAATCTACTGCAATACTTGTTCTACTGTTTTCTGCAAACAATCATCTTCCACACAATACGGTTAATCCTTTGTTACAGCAAGCCGGTGAGATTGACAACCTCACTGTTTCGTTGGGGCAAAGTACTTTGGTTGTGTTGTGCAGGTTCCACGTTGGCGCCGGAATCTCTGGTGTTGCGCCGCACTACATCCCGCCGCCATCAACCTTCAACGTGCTTCTTGACTCCTACTGGTTCGATTAAACCTTGGTTTCTTACTGAGGGAAACTTGCCGCTGTGCGCATCACACCTTCCTCTTGGGGTTCCCAACGGACGTGTCAACCACACGCATCAGAGAGACACCTCTAGTGAACTGTGGACCCCGGTCCTATTCTTTACATCGCATACAATCTACTGCAATACTTGTTTTACTGTTTTCTGCAAACAATAATCTTCCACACAATACGGTTAATCCTTTGTTACAGCAAGCCGGTGAGATTGACAACCTCACTGTTTCGTTGGGGCAAAGTACTTTGGTTGTGTTGTGCAGGTTCCACGTTGGCGCCGGAATCCCTGGTGTTGCGCCGCACTACATCCCACCGCCATCAACCTTCGACGTGCTTCTTGGCTCCTCCTGGTTCGATAAACCTTGGTTTCTTTCTGAGGGAAAACTTGCTGCTGTGCGCATCATACCTTCCTCTTGGGGTTCCCAACGAACGTGTGAGTTACACGCCATCAGCAGGCACCCGAAGGATTCGGTTAGCCGTGGTTTGTGAAAGAAAGGTTGGAAGGAGTGCCACACAAAAATAAAATAAAATGGGAGCCCACTACCATTCGTTGACAACAACAAACACCTCTCAAAATTTTACTTTTATTGCTCTCTATATGTTTTCAAAATCAAAGCTCTAGCACAAATATAGCAATCGATGCTTTTCCTCTTTGAAGGACCATTCTTTTACTTTTATTGTTGAGTCAGTTCACCTATCTCTCTCCACCTCAAGAAGCAAACACTTGTGTGAACTGTGCATTGATTCCTACATATTTGCATATTGCACTTGTTATATTACTCTATGTTGACAATATCCATGAGATATACATGTTCCAAGTTGAAAGCAACCGCTGAAACTTAATCTTCCTTTGTGTTGCTTCAATGCCTTTACTTTGAATTATTGCTTTATGAGTAAACTCTTATGCAAGACTTATTGATGCTTGTCTTGAAGTACTATTCATGAAAAGTCTTTGCTATATGATTCACTTGTTTACCCATGTCATATACATTGTTTCGATCGCTGCATTCACTACATATGCTTTACAAATAGTATGATCAAGGTTATGATGGCATGTCACTCCAGAAATTATCTTTGTTTATCGTTTACCTGCTCGGGACGAGCAGGAACTAAGCTTGGGGATGCTGATACGTCTCTGACGTATCGATAATTTCTTATGTTCCATGCCACATTATTGATGTTCTCTACATGTTTTATGCACACTTTATGTCATATTCGTGCATTTTCTGGAACTAACCTATTAACAAGATGCTGAAGTGCCAGTTGCTGTTTTCTGCTGTTTTTGGTTTCAGAAATCCTAGTAAAAAAAAGCCACGGTACGAGAAACCATCCAGAGCCGCCGCCATCGCGAAGCCAAGATCTGGGGAACAGGAGTCTCTGTTCCGGCACGCCGCCGGGACGAGGAAGTGCCCCCGGAAGGCTCCTCCATCGACACCACCGCCATCTCCATCAACGCTGCTGTCTCCCATGAGGAGGGAGTAGTTCTCCATCAAGGCTCGGGGCTGTACCGGTAGCTATGTGGTTCATCTCTCTCCTATGTACTTCAATACAATAATCTCATGAGCTGCCTTACATGATTGAGATTCATATGATGATGCTTGTAATCTAGATGTCGTTATGCTAGTCAAGTGAATTTTACTTATGTGATCTCCGGAGACTCCTTGTCCCACGTGTGTAAAGGTGACAGTGTGTGCACCGTGTGGGTCTCTTAGGCTATATTTCACAGAATACTTATTCACTGTTATGAATGGCATAGTGAAGTGCTTATTTATATCTCTTTATGATTGCAATGTGTTTTGTATAACAATTTATCTATGTGCTACTCTAGTGATGTTATTAAAGTAGTTTTATTCCTCCTGCACGGTGTAATGGTGACAGTGTGTGCATCCGTGTTAGTACTTGGCGTAGGCTATGATCATGATCTCTTGTAGATTGTGAAGTTAACTATTGCTATGATGGTATTGATGTGATCTATTCCTCCTACATAGTGTGAAGGTGACAGTGTGCATGCTATGTTAGTACTTGGTTTAGTCGTGTTGATCTTTCATGCACTCTAAGGTTATTTAAATATGAACATTGAATTGTGGAGCTTGTTAACTCCGGCATTGAGGGTTCGTGTAATCCTACGCAATGGTGTTCATCATCCAACAAGAGAGTGTAGAGTATGCATTTATCTATTCTGTTATGTGATCAAAGTTGAGAGTGTCCACTAGTGAAAGTCTAATCCCTAGGCCTTGTTCCTAATACTGCTATCGCTGCTTGTTTACTGTTTTACTACGTTACTACTGCTGCGTTACTACTGCTTGTTTACTGTCCTGGGCAAAGCACTTTTCTGGTACCGTTGCTACTGCTCATATTTATTCATACCACCTGTATTTCACTATCTCTTCGCTGAACTAGTGCACCTATTTGGTGTGTTGGGGACACAAGAGACTTCTTGCTTTGTGGTTGCAGGGTTGCATGAGAGGGATATCTTTGACCTCTTCCTCCCTGAGTTCGATAAACCTTGGGTGATCCACTTAAGGGAAACTTGCTGCTGTTCTATAAACCTCTGCTCTTGGAGGCCCAACACTGTCTACAAGAATAGAAGCAACCGTAGACATCAAGCTATTTTCTACAGGAGCTTCTCTTTTATTCTAAATTTTATCCTCCTCATGAAGTGCATATTGATAGGAATTATATTTATAACTTTTATCCTCGTGATGGAGAGAGTATTTCTCAAGCGTGGGGGAGATTAAAGTCACTAATGCTCAAATGTCCCATTCATGAGCTTCCCCGTAATGTTATTGTTAACAATTTTTATGCGAGGCTTTCAGGACAACACAAGGACTATCTGGATGCCTGTTCGGAGGGATCTCTCACAAGCAAGGAGGTTGAAGCTAGGTGGGATCTTCTTGATCAGATTGAGGACAACGCTGAAGGATGGGAGAACGACAAAGGTAAAGAGTCAGGTATAAATTATGATTATGAATGCATTGAAGCTTTTATGGATACCGATAAATTTTGAAATATGAGTGCTACTTATGGTCTTGACTCTCAAGTTGCTGCAAATCTTTATAAAGCCTTTTCTTCTCATTTTGAATTGCCTAAAAAGAATTTTGATAAGTATCATGAACCTTTTAAAGAGGCTTGCATGAAGAATGAAATTGTTGTTAATTATTGCAATAAGCATGCTCAAACTCCTAAGAATGCTATTTCCTATAAGCATGTTAATTTTTGTGGAATACATAGACCTTGTGGAATTAATCAAATAAAAGATGAATATTGTATCCATCATGCTAATGAAAAAACTAGAAAGTGGTTTAGGGCTCTAGATGATCTTGGTAAAAAAGTTTGTGCCCTCTATCCTTTTATTTGTGAAGTTTGCCATGAAGTGGGTCATTTTAATTTTCAATGCTCCTCCAATGATAATTTGAACCCAATGAGTGCTGCAAATTTGTATTGTGATGATGAAATTACTCCTAATCAGCATGATGAACTTACTTTATTTTTGGGGTGTGAAGAACTGTCGCGAAAAATCTCTTTGTTACATATGAGTGATCTTGATATTGATGATGTCCTGCATGGGTGGTATGAATATTTCTTTAATAGACGATACGTCCAATTTGCATCACTATTTTGTATCATAATTTGCTCTTATTCATTGATATATTTCATATTTGGACACAATACTTATGTTATTTCATCTATTTTGCATGTTTCATCATTATTGGAGGATCAAGCACCGGAGCCAGGATTCTGCTGGAAAAAGCACCGTCAGAACGCAATATTTCGGAAGATCAACTGTGGAAGGAAATTATACCAAAAATCCTATTTTTCCAGATGACGAAGGAAGCCAGAAGGGGGAGCTGAGAAGGCCCAAGGTGGGGCCAGACCACAGGCCGGCGCGGCCCATGGCCTGGCCGCGCCACCTTGTGGTGTGGGGGCCCCATAGCCCCTTTCGCCTCCTTTTCTTTGCGAAACCCTTCGTCCCGAAGACCTAAGCCACAGAGGGTACCTCACGAAGAGTTACAGCCGCCTCTGCGGGGCGGAGAACACCAGAGAGAAAAGAGCTCTCCGGCGGGCTGAGATCCGCCGGGGAAATTCCCTCCGGGAGGGGGAAATCGACGCCATCGTCACCGTCATCGAGCTGGACATCATCTCCATCACCATCATCATCATCTCCACCATCATCACCGCCGTCTCCACCGCTGGACATCATCACCGCCGTAGCAATTTGGGTTTGATCTTGATTGTTTGATAGGGGAAACTCTCTCGGTATCGATTTCCACTTGTTGTTGATGCTATTGAGTGAAACCATTGAACCAAGGTTTATGTTCAGATTGTTATTCATCATCATATCACCTCTGATCATGTTCCATATGATGTCTCGTGAGTAGTTCGTTTAGTTCTTGAGGACATGGGTGAAGTCTAAATGTTAGTAGTGAACTATGGTTGAGTAATATTCAATGCTATGATATTTAAGTTGTGGTGTTATTCTTCTAGTGGTGTCATGTGAACGTCGACTACATGACACTTCACCTTTATGGGCCTAGGGGAATGCATCTTGTACTCGTTTGCCAATTGCGGGGTTGCCGGAGTGACAGAAACCTAAACCCCCGTTGGTATATCGATGCAGGAGGGATAGCAGGATCTCAGAGTTTAAGGCTGTGGTTAGATTTATTCTTAATTACTTTCTTGTAGTTGCGGATGCTTGCAAGGGGTATAATCACAAGTATGTATTAGTCCTAGGAAGGGCGGTACATTAGCATAGGTTCACCCACACAACACTTATCATAACAATGAAGACTATTTAGCCGTATGTAGCGAAAGCACTAGACTAAAATCCCGTGTGTCCTCGAGAACGTTTGGTCATTATAAGTAAACAAACCGTCTTGTCCTTTGTGCTAAAAAGGATTGGGCCACTCGCTGCAATTGTTACTCTCGCACTTTACTTACTCGTACTTTATTCAACTGTTACATCAAAAACCCCTGAATACTTGTCTGTGAGCATTTACAGGGAATCCTTCATCGAAACTGCTTGTCAACACCTTCTGCTCCTCGTTGGGATCGACATTCTTACTTATCGAAAATACTACGATACACCCCCTATACTTGTGGGTCATCAAGACTATTTTCTGGCGCCGTTGCCGGGGAGTGAAGCGCTATTGGTAAGTGGAATTGGTAAGGGAAATATCTACTATTTGTGCTGATTTTATTTCTGCCTGCTGCCATAATTCATTATGGAGAGATCTTCTCTCGAATGCTTATTTGGGAAATCCGCTACTACTGCAAAGGTAGTGGATGAGGCGCCAGGTAAAGAAGAGATACCATACAAAATACCTATGAAAATTATTGAACGTGTAGTGGATAACCGTTATACAGGGGATGGAACTGTCCACCCTGGAGATCATTTACTGTTCTTACATGAATTATGTGGTTTATTCAAGTGTGCATGTATTGCTATGGATGAAGTGAGGAAGAAACTATTCTCTATATCGCTGTCTGGTGAAGCGGCGCATTGGTATAAATTACTGGATAATGGGGATTCTCTTGAATGGAATGATATTGTGCCCCGGTTTTATTCTAAGTTCTATCCTCCAAGTGAAATTCACAAGGATCGGAATCGCATATATAATTTTTGGCCTCATGATGGAGAGAGTATTGCCCAAGCTTGGGGGAGATTGAAATCTTTAATGCTCAAATGCCCCATTCATGAGCTTCCTGGTAATGTTATTATTGATAATTTCTATGCAAGACTTTCTTTTGAAGACAAGACCTTGCTGGATACTTCTTGCTCTGGATCATTTACGCGCAATAATGAAGAGTTTAAAAGGGACCTTCTTAATCGGATCCAGGAAAATACTGAAGGATGGGAGATCGACAAAGATCGAGAATCAGGTATAAATTATGATTACAAATGCATTGAAGCTTTTATGGATACTGATAAATTTCGTAATATGAGTGCTACTTATGGTCTTGATTCTCAAGTTGCTGCAAATCTTTATAAAGCTTTTGCCTCTCATTATGAATTGCCTAAGAAGAATTTTGATAAGTATCATGAACCGTATAAAGATAAAATTGATTCATCTATTAATAAATGCATTGTAGTTGAAACTGTTGATCATGTTATTCCTGAAGCTTATATTGAAAAAACTCCTTTCCCTGCTAAAATGAAGGAGTACTCTGTTATAAATAGTGCGGTTCATAAAAGTGAAAAGAAACCTATAGAACCTGAAGAACAAATAAAAGTTGAACCTGCTGTTGCAATAGTTAAAGATCTTGTGACTGAAAATTTGGAGGAAGGTCATATTATTTTCTGTGAAGATGCTTCTAATATTGTTTCACATCCTAATAAACCCAAGCAAGCTAGTGTTCCTATGCTATCTGTTAGAATTGGTGATCATTGCTATTACGGTTTATGTGATATTGGTGCAAGTATTAGTGATATTCCTTATGAGCTTTATACGGAGATTATGCACGAAATTGGTTCTTGTGAACTTGAAGATATTGATGTGGTTATTCAGCTGGCTAATAGAGAAACTATTTCTCCAATTGGTATTGTTCGAGATGTGGAAGTTCTATGTGGTAAGATTAAATATCCTGCTGACTTTTTGGTACTTGGTTCTGCTGCTAGTGGTTATTGTCCTATTATTTTTGGTAGACCTTTTCTAAATACTTGTGGAGCTATTATAGATTGCAAGAAAGAGAAAATTTTGACTAAATTTGCTGGTGAATCTTATGAGTTTAACTTCTCTAAATTTACCAAAACTCCTTATAAAGCTGATTTGCCTAATAATGATTTTAAAATGGAACAGTGTGCATCTATTGTTCTTGTTCCTAATAATCCTTTGCAGCAACATTTGGAGAATAGCGAGAGTGAAGTTTTCAGGAAAGAAAGAGATGAGCTTGAGGAAATTTTTCTTCGCCAACCTATTCTTAAGCATGATTTACCGGTGGAAGATCTGGATACAACACCGCCACCAAAGGAAGATCCTGTCTTTGATTTAAAACCATTGCCTGATAATCTTAAATATGCTCATATTGATGATAAGAAAATATATCCTGTTATTATTAGTTCTAAGCTTACAGAGTTTGAAGAAGAAAGGCTATTGGAAATATTGAAGAAACACCGAGGTGCTATTGGCTACACTCTTGATGATTTGAAGGGAATTTCTCCCTCTATATGCCAACACGCCATCAATATGGAAGATGATGCGAAGCCTGTTGTTGAACCTCAGCGTCGTCTAATTCCCAAAATGAAGGATGTGGTAAGAAATGAGGTATTACGACTTCTTGAAGCTGGTATTATATATCCTATTGCTGATAGTAGATGGGTTAGTCCTGTGCATTGTGTTCCTAAGAAAGGAGGAATGACTGTTGTGCCTAATGATAATGATGAGCTCATACCTCAAAGAGTAGTTGTAGGGTATAGAATGTGCATTGATTATCGAAAAGTTAATAAGGTTACTAAAAAAGATCATTACCCTTTGCCTTTTATTGATCAAATGTTAGAAAGGTTATCTAAAAATACTCATTTTTGTTTTCTTGATGGTTATTCTGGATTTTCACAAATTGCTGTTAAAACTAAGGATCAAGAGAAAACCACTTTCACTTGTCCCTATGGAACTTATGCTTATAGACGTATGCCTTTTGGTTTATGTAATGCTCCTGCTACTTTTCAAAGATGCATGTCTGCTATTTTTCATGGTTTTTGCGAGAGTATTGTAGAGGTATTCATGGATGATTTTTCTGTCTATGGGAATTCTTTTGATAATTGCTTGCGTGTAACACCCCAAATTTCAAAACAAAGAGAAAATGAACTTCCTTTTTCCAAAAATGAGAACCAACAAAAACTTTTCCTATATATGGTGCTATGCTTAGTGCTCCTACCTATTACTTGTGTTTTTGCCATGATGAGTGTTATTATGCTTATGTGATAAACCCTAAAACCCTAAAGTGATCAAGTGAAGATCACAAACCAAATGAAATTAAAAGAGAAAGAAATCAAATAAGAAAAACCCTAAACCCTAACCTTCTCAAAAATCATTTGGATCTATTTTGAGAAACCTAAATTAAAGAAAAAGCCATATGGGGGCCTATAGCCCTAATAGGTAAACTCTGAATTCTACTTTTCTTACTTTGCTAAAATGGTGGTGAACCCTTGCAGAACTTATTAAACCCTAAAACCTTATCCCTCTTGTCATCAATCTTTGAGAAATAAAATAAAAAGAAAAGATCTTAGTTAAGAAAAAGGCATATGCAAGCCTATGGATACTTGTTGAAAATGAGGAGCTTGGCCTTGTCTACCTTGAGTAGAGGAATTGAAATACCTCAACACACTCCACAAAGCACTTACCAACCAATTCAAGTGTGAAACAAAATAAAATCAAACATATGCATAGAGGCATATGTGCCTATGGCTATTTTTGTAAAACTTTACCCTAGGCCTTTCTACTTTATTTAGAGGATTGGAAAACCTTCATAAACCTTATCTAGTACTTCTCCAACCCAATCCAAAATGAAACAAAAGATTTTAAAAAGAAAGTAATAATGCCATAGAGGCATATGAGAGCAAAATATCAAATGTGTGAAATTGAGGATCTTGACCCTAAGACTTCTAGTGAATGGTTGGATCACTCCTATATACCATTTCACCACTCAACAACATCAATAGGGTCAAGCCTAGTCCAATTAAAAATCAAATGCCACATATGCATAGAGGCATATGTGACACATAGCCATTTTCACCAATTCTTGTCCTATGCACTTCTACTTTTACCAAATGGTGTGAAACCATCTCTAAACCTAATCTAACCCTAAATTGACCCTCAACCTTGCTCAAGTAAAGCAAGGGGAGCCCATTACAAGAATAAGAAAAATTGACATGTCACCTCTCATGTGTTATGGCCAATTTACAAATCTTTGAGCTAGACCTTTTGGAATGGTTTCAATGGTTGGGAAATGTTCCTAAACTAGTAAGAATCACTTTGGAGTCAAGAAAAATCAAATCAAAAGGAGAGAAAACAAATAGGGAGAAAATCCCATTTTCACTCACATACACATTTAGCCAAATTATCAAACCTTGACCTAGGCACCAACTTTGTCTCAAAATGGTTTGAACCTTTCACCTAACTCAATCTAACACCAAATAAACCTCACTCTTGTCAAAATGAAGCAAAGAAAAATAAAGGAATAAAAGTTAGAAATTCACAAAACCCTCACATATGGTTTTTGCCATTTTTTAAATTTTTTGACCCTAGATCATTTTGGTCTTCACCATTAGTTGTAATATGATACTACACCCTCATTACAACTTTTGGAATCCAAGAAACACAAATCAAATGGTTTTCAAACCCAAAATTGGCTCACATACAATGTTGGTCAAAACTGCCATTTATAGTCTGATCACTACTTTGAGCCTCTCTATTTCAAGTTTTTCAAACTAAACTTTCCCAACTCTTTGCATGTCATCCAAGAGAACATCAAGGTGAACAACTTTGGTAAATACCACCATGCCAAATTCATCTTTGATCAATAGCTAGGTTCATCCAAAGTGGGAACTTTTTATTATGATCAACAATCTCACTTTGTCACCTTTTGCAATTCTTTGAATTTCTAAATTCCACCAACACACCTCATCTTCTCTGGTCAAATACAACTCAACTGAATACCACATTCCAAATCCTGCCACCTTTTGAGTCAAACAAAATTTGGGGAATTACATTAAAATTCAATTATGGAACAATACAACACTATTTGAAATAGTGTCCTAGCTACCCTACCCTGCCCCAAATCTCTCCACCTTGTTCCCTTGACCTTTCTCTCCCTACACCTGCACAGCAAACCTAATGGAACAAGAAAACCTAGCCCTAGACTAAACCATGCCGGCCATGGCCATGATCTCTCCCCTATCCTCTCTTCTCTCCACAGCAGCCTCAGCCACCTTGCCAAAACTGCTCCCCTTGGTCCCCTGAGCCTGCCGGTAGTCGCCGTTCGTCGAGAGATGGACCACAACGCCCTGGCCAGGACGCGCCCGCGACGCCCACGTGCGACAGGAGCGGCATGGCCATGTCGTGCCTGTCGGGCGACGCGCACACCACAGACACGCGCCGCCTCGTAGCATCTCTCCCTCTCTGGACCCCCTCGCTGCACGACGAGCTCCGCCACCTCGCCAGGACCCCGCCAGACACGCGCCGTGCCCCGCGCGAGCGCCTTCGCCGACGACCAGGTCCCTGTTTTCCCGCAACCCTGCCGCCAGAACGTCGCCATCGCGCGCACACACCAGACCGTCCCCCACCTCGCCAGTAGGCTCCATAGCTTCGCCTCGACCTCACCTACCTAGCGCCACCCTCGCCTAGCCCAACACCTCGCCGGAATCGCCGCGAGCGTGTCGACCTCGCCCTGCCCCGCAGCACCCTCGCGTTGCTATAAAAGGGGACCTCCCCTGGACAGACCAAGCACACCACCGAACTCACCACCCTCCACTGCCTCTCAACCACCCCACCGTTCATTTGATTCACGCCGGAGAAGGGCCAATTGCAAGATCGCTGCCGCGGAAGCCCTGCAGAGATTGACGGCGAACCTGACCACCTCGAGCTCTGCCGCCAGTACCAGGAGCACCGCCGTCGTCCACATCTACCCCGAGCACACTGCCATCCCTCGCTGGAGCCGCCGTAAGCCCTCCGACCCCCTACCTGAGCCGCCGGCGAGCCCCTCTCTCGCCGTCGGGACGATGACCCTCGGCCGTTGGATTAGATTCTAATCCAACGCGCCGCAGCAGCCCGTACCGCTTCGCCTTTAAAGAGAGGCTGACGCGCGGACCCCACCCTGTCAGCGCGCCGCGCGTCTGTGGACCGTGGCTGGGCTGGACTGGGCTGGAGTGGGCCGTTTTAATTCGAATCGGCCCAGTTTCGTTTTCCCGCCAGCCCAATAATTCAAAACCAGTTTAATTCAATTCAAATAATTTCAATACTGAACCCCACTTTGAAATTCAATAGAATCTGTTTGGCTTGGCCAACGTTAACAAATTGTATATTGTTAGAAAGCTATGAAAAATATCTACAATATGCCACTGGTCCCATCTCAAATTTTGTTGTAGAATTAATCTGATAAAAATAAGAAGGCAGGGACTTTTCCCTATTCAAATAATTATTAAAAATCAACCAAAACAGATACTTAAGTAATTCCAACTCTCATAGCTCACATTTGACTTACACTAATTGTTTCTGCAAGAAAATGGTGTGGTAACTTTGAATGATCATGGCCTAGTTTAATTAAAGGACTATTTGGCTATTTCTAGTCAAAGATATTGTCCAAAACTATTAATAAATCATATGGGAGTGTTTCTCTCATTTAAAGCTTGTCATGAACAATTCAAAATGAGGTAGAGACTCTGGTCATTTAGGTCTCATATGAAGTGTTTGATGATATTAACTCTTTACCATATTAGGATTAAATTGTATGAGGTACTTCACCTCATTTAAATCATTTTCTTAAATGATGAGTATGAAGAGGTTGACTTAGTCAACCTAGGTCATATATTATTCATGAGAGAAATTAAATCTTAATAAGATAATGAGAGGAAATTATTTCTCTAAGTAATTAAAAGTAACACCTTAATTAGTATGAGAGAAAATTATTTGTCTTAAATAAGAAAACAACACTTCTATCCAATTAATAGTAATGGGTGATGCTAGTTTAATTTGTGTAAATTATATGAGGTGTTTCACTTCATTTAAATCTTGTCCCAAGTACCTTCATATGAAGTTTGGACCCTGGTCAAAAACTCTCACATAAAGTACTTGGAGATTTTAAATCATAATAGGCATTATTAAATTGTATGAGGGATTATATCTCATTTAAATTATTTTCTCAAATGATGATGATGAATGATTGACTTAGGTCAACATGATTTCATGTATGATTGTTTGAGGAAGTTAAATCTTAAGAAGATTCAATGAGAGGAAATTATTCCTCAAAAACTAAATGGAAACTATCATTTACAAATTATAATGAGAGGAAATTATTCTCTTTAAAATAAAACAAAGTAAATCACCATGCTAATGAGATGTGATGCTAGCATAGGCTTGTGTGAATCTTTGGTGTGTTTAGTCTAGCATGCAAGTTTTGTGTGGTGATTGTATCCTCGTATTCGTTTATAGACGCTAGTACCGAAGGAGACGATGAGAACATCTACGGAGAAGAAGGAGGAACATTTTGATCCATACACCAACCAAGGCAAGATAATACTCTTGCAAAGTGCAAAGCTCACTATGAGCAAGGCATTACCCTTTACTTTATGTTTATGATCCTATTTCCCAGTTTTACTTTACCAGCCTTACTTACTTTTGTTTTATCAAAGTACTTTTTGATTCATGATTCACTTGGTCTAGATATAGAGTAGAACAAGAGCACCAAACTTAGCCTAGAAAGCTATAAGCTATTTAGCACCCCTCATGACTAGTTGCTAGTGCTAACAAATAAAAGTGACTACTCTAGATGGGAACTTGTGAAATGAAATGACTTTGAAAACCTTGGAATGATGATTCATTCTATTGAAAGATTTTGAAGGTGAATATCATTGGTGAATGACATGGTGAACTTTACAAAAACTGATGGTTGGGTTCGGATGCGATACCATTCCAATTTACAAGTACCCCCACAATACCTGATTATGGGTAGGGCTTAACTAGAAGTTTATGTATCTTAGTATGGGTTCCCTCTAAACAAGCGTCATCAGGGTTATGCCGAAAGCTGCCTCTACCACAAAAGGAACTGATGAGAAACGACGTAAAACGAGGTGAATGTCTGGCCCAAGCCCTGTGCAGTTCCCAGGTTGACAGTTGGTCTTCACTGGGAGGCCAAGCTCATGGGGAGAGGTGCCTATACTAGGATATGTAAGTGAAAGGTTATGGTTGATGATCCACGTACTGAGTTACGATTATTCAGGGTTATTCCTGACGGATGTAATCAAATGTTGTGGCACAAGTGTGCAACCTCTGCAGAGTGTAGAACTATTCGAATAGCCGCATCCACGGTTATGGACGGTTGGAAAGGCCATACTGTTCCGTCATCAGACCATTTTCAAAAATGGGACATATGATTTGTGACTTGAACTTGAAAGGTGAATGGGGAATTTGACTTGAATTACAACAAATGTTGTGGGAATGACACTAATGTTCCCACTTGAGTTAGTTAGCACATGAAGAGTTGTTTACAAAAATGTTTGTGAACTAAAATTGGCTTTATGCAAAATAAACTAGAGCTTAGCACCCCTTACTAGAATTGTTAGCACTTACATTAGTATTAGTTTGCGAGTACTTTAAAGTACTCACGGCTGTGTCCCTGGCTATTCAAATGGCCAGACTATGAAGAGGAGCAGAACTATCAAGAGGATGACCGGCAGGACGCCTACGACAACTAGGGAATCTTCTGACGTCAGACGTTGGCCTGTGGACTAGAGAGTCCCTTCTATTTACGCTTCCGCTATGAAACTATGAACTTTGTGTATGTTGATCAATAGATCAACTATTTGTGTAATATGGATCATGTGATCTCTATTTGTAAGACGACTATGGTATGTAATGAATGATGACTTATGATATTCAACTGTTATGTCTCGCAACAACAATATTCCTGGGATTGCGATGTATGGCATAACAGGCATCTGGACTTAAAAATCCGGGTGTTGACATTGCGGAACCTCGATAAAGTTTTGCAGAGATGTGAAGAAACTAACCTTGTTCTTAATTGGGAGAAATGCCACTTTATGGTTAATGAAGGAATTGTATTGGGACATAAAATTTCCGAGAGAGGTATTGAAGTTGATAGAGCTAAAGTTGAAGCAATTGAGAAGATGCCCTATCCTAGGGATGTTAAAGGTATTCGTAGTGTTCTTGGTCATGCTGGGATTTATAGGAGGTTTATTAAAGATTTCTCCAAGATTTCAAAGCCTCTTACTAATCTTCTTCAAAAAGACGTACCTTTTGTTTTTGATGAAGATTGTAAGGAAGCCTTTGAAACTCTTAAGAAAGCCTTAACAACTGCTCCTATAGTTGAACCACCTGATTGGAACTTACCATTTGAAATTATGTGTGATGCTAGTGATTTTGCTGTAGGCGCTGTTCTTGGACAGCGAGTAAACAAAAAATTGAATGTTATTCATTATGCTAGTAAAACTCTTGATGCTGCTCAAAGAAATTATGCTACTACTGAAAAGGAATTGTTAGCTGTAGTTTTTGCTTGTGATAAGTTTAGATCCTATATTGTTGATTCAAAAGTTACTATTCATACTGATCATGCTGCAATCAAATACCTTATGCAAAAGAAAGATGCTAAGCCAAGGCTTATTAGATGGGTACTTCTGTTGCAAGAATTTGATTTACATATTGTAGATAGGAAAGGTGCTGATAATCCTGTTGCTGATAATTTGTCTAGATTGGAAAATATTGCTTATGATCCTGTTCCTGTTAATGATAGTTTTCCAAATGAACAATTGGCTGCAATAAAGGTGAGTTCGCGAGACAGTCCTTGGTATGCTAATTATGCTAACTTTATTGTTTCCAAGTATTTGCCTCCAACCTTTTTAGCTCAGCAAAGGAGGAAATTCTTTTATGACTTGAGGCATTATTTTTGGGATGACCCACACTTATATAAAGAAGGAGTGGATGGTATTATGCAAAGATGTGTTCCCGAATATGAACAACAGGAGATATTGAGTAAATGCCATGGTAGTGCTTATGGAGGACATCACGCCGGAGAAAGAACCGCGCAAAAGGTCCTACAATCAGGTTTTTATTGGCCAACTCTCTTCAAAGATGCAAGGAAGTTTATTTTATCTTGTGATGAATGCCAAAGGGTTGGTAATATCTCTAGACGCAATGAAATGCCGATGAATTATACTCTTGTTATTGAACCGTTCGATTGTTGGGGATTTGACTTCATGGGACCTTTTCCCTCTTCAGAAGGTAACACTCATATACTTGTTGCTGTTGATTATGTTACTAAATGGGTGGAAGCCATACCTACAAAAAGTGCTGATGGTGAGACCTCTTTAAGAATGCTTTTAGATATTATTTTTCCTAGATTTGGAGTTCCTAGATATATTATAACTGATGGAGGTTCTCATTTTATTCATGGTGGTTTTAGAAAAACTCTTGCTAGATATGGTATTAATCATAGAATTGCTTCCGCTTATCATCCTCAAACTAGTGGGCAAGTAGAATTATCAAATAGAGAGATTAAATCTATCTTGCAAAAGACCGTTAATAAAACTAGAAAGAATTGGGCTAGTAAATTGAAGGATGCACTTTGGGCTTATAGAACTGCTTATAAAAATCCCATGGGAATGTCACCTTATAAAATGGTTTATGGGAAAGCTTGTCATTTACCTTTAGAACTAGAGCACAAAGCTTATTGGGCTGTTAGACAATTAAATAAAGATCCTAAACTTGCCGGTAATAAGAGGTTGTTGCAATTGAGTTCTCTAGATGAATGGAGAAGTGAAGCTTATGAAAATGCTAAACTCTTTAAAGAGAAAGTTAAGAAATGGCATGATAGAAGGATTATCAAAAGAGAATTTAATATTGGGGATAAAGTCCTATTGTATCGGTCTCGTCTCAGATTCTTTGCAGGGAAATTACTCTCGAAATGGGAAGGACCGTATATTGTTGAGGAGGTGTATCGTTCAGGAGCAATCAAAATTAGCTCTCTCCAAGGCAATGCCACGCAAGTGGTGAATGGACAAAGACTCAAGCATTATATCTCAGGTGATTCCTATAATGTTGATGTTGATATTATTCGAGTGGAAACACCGGAGGCTTTCATCAAAGGGCAAATTGACAGTCCGCCAGAACTCGACTTTGAATAGGTAACAGTACTGGTAATGAAAAGTACGCAATTTACTTTCCGAACAATATTTTTGCTGTTTTTGAAAAATATGAAAAATTACGAGATCGAAACGGAGTGGAAAAGACGCACGAGGGCGTGCTACCATAGGCCGGCGCGGCCTGGCTTGGGCACGCGCCGCCCTATGGTCTGGCCGCCTCGTCGCCCCTTTCCGACTCTAGTTCGATCTGGTACTTTCCTTTTGTCGTGAAATTTTTTGCTATATAATCCCCCGGACCCCTGGAGGTCCGTATATCGTTTTCTCGACGTATTTTGTTTCGAGCTGTTTCTGCCAGGATCAGTTTTTGGTCTAGAAGCACCATGGCCTCCAACAACAAGGGCAAGGGGCTTTCAAAGGAAGAAGTGAAGAGGGTGCCATCAAAACAAGAGCAGCGAGCCGTTGGGAGCAAGCAAATCTTGGTGGGATCTGTTGACACTCGACGTTCTTTTTCTCATAACTTGCAGGGACCCTTACCACCCGCTCTTAGCCTCGACTCCTTCCCTTTGTTGGAAGAAGCTCTACGGACTACCGATGAGTTTTGTGATCAATATCGGGCTCTAAGAAGAGAAGTGGAGATACTCCAGGAGGAGAATTGCCGTCTCCGTAGAATGCTGGAATACCACTCGATTCACATCACAAGGTCATCATCGCCAACTTCAGATAACAATGAATCTCTTCGAGTCTTAGTGCAGAATTGTCAAGCTGAGAAACTGAAGCTGAAGGAGATCTGTAAGAAGTGCGGGAGGAGTTCATCACCACCATCGCCGCAGGAGTAATTCATCATCGGTATTGGCATCCCCTTGGTTTGTTCCAAGCTTGGGGGAGTGCCGCGGTATCACATCATCACTACCTTTTACTTTTTATTGTCAAGTAGTGTCATATCATGAGTAGGGAAGTTATCATATAAGATGGGTTGCAGTTTGGAAGTATCTCTCCTTTAGTTGGTTGTCTATGTATCCCTTGGTGTGAGTTATCGTTATGGAATATTAATGAGAAGTCTTATCATTTACATATTGCACATCTTATTTTAGTTTGCAATCTCTATTATATGATTTACCTTGTTGTTAGTATTGGTATCACTTTGGGAGCATTGAATAAATCTATTTGGTTTTGGCAAACTTAGCATTGGTCAATAGCAACAACACTTTGAGGTTTAAGTAGAAAAGAGAAATACATGTAGTTGTTTCATTGTCTTTCTTTCTTGATTAGCTCATAGCTTATTATTCTGAAGTTAAAATTGTTTGTGCTTACAAGGAAGATGCATGATTGTTTCTATCACATGTATATTTGTTTGTTTCCCTCGACTCTTATGCTTGCTAATTAACCTTGCTAGCCAAAGACCTGTACTGAGAGGGAATACTTCTCGTGCATCCAAACCTTAGCCCAAACCTATGCCATTTGTGTCCACCATACCTACCTACTACATGGTATTTTCTGCCATTCCAAGTAAATACTTCATCTGCTACCTTTAAACAATTCAAAATTTACTATCTCTTATTTGTGTCAATGTTTTATAGCTCATGAGGAAGTATGTGGTGTTCTATCTTTCAATCTTGTTGGGCAACTTTCACCAATGGACTAGTGGCTTCATCCGCTTATCCAATAATTTTGCAAAAAGAGCTGGCAATGGGATTCCCAGTCCCAAATTAATTAAACTAAATAGACACTCCTCCATGGTATGTGATTGATGGACGACACCCGAAGGATTCGGTTAGCCATGGCTTGTGTAAGCAAAGGTTGGGGGGAGTGTCATCATCATAATAAAACCAAAATAAAAAGGCACTCCTTCATGGTATGAGATTGTTGGTAGGCACCCGAGGATTCGGTTAGCCATGGTTTGTGAAAGAAAGGTTGGAAGGAGTGCCACACAAAATGAAAATAAAATGGGAGCCGCTCTTTGAAGGTTGCCTGGCAAGGGGGTTAGAGTACCCGCTACCAGTCGTTGACAACAACAAACACCTCTCAAAATGTTACTTTTATTATCTCTATATGATTTCAAAACTGAAAAAGCTCTAGCACATGATTCAATCACTGCTTCCCTCTGCGAAGGGCCTGTCTTTTACTTTATGTTGAGTAAGTAAACCTATTTCCCTCCATCTCAAGCAAGCATTTGAGTAGTTGTGATCAAACCATTATATTGTGATTTGTTTCATCATGTCTTTATTCTTCCTTGTTTAGTACAAGTTTTATCTGAATGAATATAGCTTTGCAAGTTATCAATGATCATGAGGAGACCATTATGATTGAGTATGCAAGTTGTGCCATATAAACTTTAACATGAGAGCGCTGCTCAATGAGATAAATATAATCTGTTAATTGTTCTCTGACCAAGAACGAAGTTTGCCATCACCAACTATGATTTCTTATGCACCTTTATTTGTGATTACTTTATACTTGTTTCAAGTTGAGTTATATGAGGAAGTTGTTTACTAGAATGTCTTGTGTGAATGAATATGATGCTTCTTGTCCGTATTTTATTTATCGACTCTTCACTCCATAAACATGTGGTCCTGTTTACTGAGTTCAGTTTCGCTTGGGGATAAGCGAAGTCTAAGCTTGGGGGGAGTTGATACGTCCAATTTGCATCACTATTTTGTATCATAATTTGCTGTTATTCATTGATATATTTCATATTTGGACACAATACTTATGTTATTTCATCTATTTTGCATGTTTCATCATTATTGGAGGATCAAGCACCGGAGCCAGGATTCTGCTGGAAAAAGCACCGTCAGAACGCAATATTACGGAAGATCAACTGTGGAAGGAAATTATACCAAAAATCCTATTTTTCCAGATGACGAAGGAACCAGAAGGGGGAGCTGAGAAGGCCCAAGGTGGGGCCAGACCACAGGCTGGCGCGGCCCATGGCCTGGCCGCGCCACCTTGTGGTGTGGGGGCCCCACAGCCCCTTTCGCCTCCTTTTCTTCGCGAAACCCTTCGTCCCGAAGACCTAAGCCACAGAGGGTACCTCACGAAGAGTTACAGCCGCCTCTGCGGGGCGGAGAATACCAGAGAGAAAAGAGCTCTCCGGCGGGCTGAGATCCGCCGGGGAAATTCCCTCCGGGAGGGGGAAATCGACGCCATCGTCACCGTCATCGAGCTAGACATCATCTCCATCACCATCATCATCATCTCCACCATCATCACCGCCGTCTCCACCGCTGGACATCGTCACCGCCGTAGTAATTTGGGTTTGATCTTGATTGTTTGATAGGGGAAACTCTCCCGGTATCGATTTCCACTTGTTGTTGATGCTATTGAGTGAAACCATTGAACCAAGGTTTATGTTCAGATTGTTATTCATCATCATATCACCTCTGATCATGTTCCATATGATGTCTCGTGAGTAGTTCGTTTAGTTCTTGAGGACATGGGTGAAGTCTAAATGTTAGTAGTGAACTATGGTTGAGTAATATTCAATGCTATGATATTTAAGTTGTGGTGTTATTCTTCTAGTGGTGTCATGTGAACGTCGACTACATGACACTTCAACTTTATGGGCCTAGGGGAATGCATCTTGTACTCGTTTGCCAATTGCGGGGTTGCCGGAGTGACAGAAACCTAAACCCCCGTTGGTATATCGATGCAGGAGGGATAGCAGGATCTCAGAGTTTAAGGCTGTGGTTAGATTTATTCTTAATTACTTTCTTGTAGTTGCGGATGCTTGCAAGGGGTATAATCACAAGTATGTATTAGTCCTAGGAAGGGCGGTACATTAGCATAGGTTCACCCACACAACACTTATCATAACAATGAAGACTATTTAGCCGTATGTAGCGAAAGCACTAGACTAAAATCCCGTGTGTCCTCGAGAACGTTTGGTCATTATAAGTAAACAAACCGGCTTGTCCTTTGTGCTAAAAAGGATTGGGCCACTCGCTGCAATTGTTACTCTCGCACTTTACTTACTCGTACTTTATTCAACTGTTACATCAAAAACCCCTGAATACTTGTCTGTGAGCATTTACAGGGAATCCTTCATCGAAACTGCTTGTCAACACCTTCTGCTCCTCGTTGGGATCGACATTCTTACTTATCGAAAATACTACGATACACCCCCTATACTTGTGGGTCATCAAGACTATTTTCTGGGACAAGGAGTCTCCGGAGATCACATAAGTAAAATTCACTTGACTAGCATAATGACATCTAGATTACAAGCATCATCATATGAATCTCAATCATGTAAGGCAGCTCATGAGATTATTGTATTTAAGTACATAGGAGAGAGATGAACCACATAGCTACCGGTACAGCCTCGAGCCTCGATGGAGAACTACTCCCTCCTCCATAACAGGCGGCACCAAAAGGCTGGTGCTTATTTTTGAGCAGAGGTTTGTTAGTAATTTCTTTGCTACTGCTCATATATATTCATACCACCTGTATTTCACTATCTCTTCGCCGAACTAGTGCACCTACTAGGTGTGTTGGGGACACAAGAGACTTCTTGCTTTGTGGTTGCTGTTCTACAAACTTTTTCTGGCGCCGTTGCCGGGGAGATCAAGACACGCTGCAAGGGGAGTCTCCACATCGCAATCTCTTTTACTTTGTTTTTTTCTTGCTTAGTTTTATTTACTACTTTGTTTGCTGCACTAAATCAAAATACAAAAAAATTAGTTGCTAGTTTTACTTTATTTGCTATCTTGTTTGCTATATCAAAAACACAAAAAAATTAGTTACTTGTATTTACTTATTTCATCATGTTTCCTTTTAATTTTACCCTAAAAAACATGCCGGTAGGACGCGGGTCTATAATTGGGAGAAATAATATAGAAGAATTTTTCAACCATGTTAGTACCGTTGATGATTTTGAAGATAGACACTTGGTAGACCTTGCTCCTACTTATGAAATTGCCGCTGCTGCTTTAGTTCGTATGATGGAAACTAAATTTGTTAATCTCAATCCTATAATCCAACACATGTTTCTTACACTCGGTGATATGGAAGAAGGGGAAAAGAAAGATTTTGTTTTAGAAACCCTTCTTAGAGAATTTGGTGGTATAGCAAGAGAGGCTAGAAAGGTCTTTGCTAAATATGATATGCTTGGTTCTTATACCAATTTTGTTAGTCTCCTTGAAAAGATGGATATGGATAGAATAAAGTACACTAATAATATTAATGATGGTGGGGAGATCAAAGCACCAATACCATGTAAGCTCCTAGCAATGCATGAAGCACTAGAAAATAACTATGCTTGGCTTGTTCCTGAAAATTTGTTTGATGAGAGTAGCAAGCCCAAGACTAATGAAAAGGGAGATGCTAAAACTTATGTATCCAATATACTATGCATGGTTGAGAAAACTCCACACCCCGCTGTAGATGCACCATCCTTCGATAACACTTGATACACACTTTCTGCGCCTAGCTGAAAGGCGTTAAAGAAAAGCGCTTATGGGAGACAACCCATGTTTTACTACAGTACTTTGTTTTTATTTTGTGTCTTGGAAGTTGTTTACTACTGTAGCAACCTCTCCTTATCTTAGTTTAGTGTTTTATTGTGCCAAGTAAAGTCGTTGATAGTAAAGTTCATACTAGATTTGGATTACTGCGCAGAAACAGATTTCTTTGCTGTCACGAATCTGGGCTGTTTTCTCTGTAGGTAACTCAGAAAATTATGCCAATTTACGTGAGTGATCCTCATATATGTACGCAACTTTCATCCAATTTGAGCATTTTCATTTGAGCAAGTCTGTTGCCTCGATAAAATTCGTCAATACGAACTGTTCTGTTTTGACAGATTCTGCTTTTTATTTCGCATTGCCAGTTTTGTTATGTTCGATGGATATTTCGATTCCATTGACTTTCAGTAGCTTTGTGCAATGTCCAGAAGTGTTAAGAATGATTATGTCACCTCTGAACATGTATATTTTGATTGTGCACTAACCCTCTAATGAGTTGTTCTAAGTTTGGTGTGGAGGAAGTTTTCAAGGATCAAGAGAGGGAGATGATACAACATGATCAAGGAGAGTGAAAGTTCTAAGCTTGGGGATGCCCCGGTGGTTCACCCCTGCATATATCAAGAAGACTCAAGCGTCTAAGCTTGGGGATGCCCAAGGCATCCCCTTCTTCATCAACAACATTATCAGGTTCCTCCCCTGAAACTATATTTTTATTCCATCACAGCTTATGTGCTTTTCTTGGAGCGTCGGTTTGTTTTTGTTTTTGTTTTGTTTGAATAAAATGGATCCTAGCATTCACTTTATGGGAGAGAGACACGCTCCGCTGTAGCATATGGACAAGTATGTCCTTAGGCTCTACTCATAGTATTCATGGCGAAGTTTCTTCTTCGTTAAATTGTTATATGGTTGGAATTGGAAAATGATACATGTAGTAATTGCTAAAATGTCTTGGATAATGTGATACATGGCAATTGTTGTGCTCATGTTTAAGCTCTTGCATCATATACTTTGCACCCATTAATGAAGAAATACATAGAGCATGCTAAAATTTGGTTTGCATATTTGGTCTCTCTAAGGTCTAGATAATTTCTAGTATTGAGTTTGAACAACAAGGAAGACGGTGTAGAGTCTTATAATGTTTACAATATGTCATTTATGTGAGTTTTGCTGCACCGGCTCATCCTTGTGTTTGTTTCAAATAACCTTGCTAGCCTAAACCTTGTATCGAGAGGAAATACTTCTCATGCATACAAATACTTGAGCCAACCACTATGCCAATTGTGTCCACCATACCTACCTACTACATGGTATTTCTACGCCATTCCAAAGTATATTGCTTGAGTGCTACCTTTAAACAATTCAAAACTTATTACCTCTGATTTGTGTCAATGTTTTATAGCTCATGAGGAAGTATGTGGTGTTTATCTTTCCATCTTGTTGGGCAACTTTCACCAATGGACTAGTGGCTTCATCCGCTTATCCAATAATTTGCAAAAAGAGCTAGCAATGGGATTCCCAGTCCCAAATTAATTAACTTAAATAGACACTCCTCCATGGTATGTGATTGTTGGACGGCACCCGAAGGATTCGGTTAGCCATGGCTTGAGAAAGCAAAGGTGGGGAGGAGTGTCATCATAATAAAACTAAAATAAAAAGGCACTCCTTCATGGTATGAGATTGTTGGCAGGCACCCGAAGGATTCGGTTAGCCATGGTTTGTGAAAGAAAGGTTGGAAGGAGTGCCACACAAAAATAAAATAAAATGGGAGCCGCTCTTTGAAGGTTTGTCTGGCAAGGGGGTTAGAGTGCCCACTACCATTCGTTGACAACAACAAACACCTCTCAAAATTTTACTTTTATTGCTCTTTATATGTTTTCAAAATCAAAGCTCTAGCACAAATATAGCAATCGATGCTTTTCCTCTTTGAAGGACCATTCTTTTACTTTTATTGTTGAGTCAGTTCACCTATTTCTCTCCACCTCAAGAAGCAAACACTTGTGTGAACTGTGCATTGATTCCTACATACTTGCATATTGCACTTATTATATTACTCTATGTTGACAATATCCATGAGATATACATGTTACAAGTTGAAAGCAACCGCTGAAACTTCATCTTCCTTTGTGTTGCTTCAATGCCTCTACTTTGAATTATTGCTTTATGAGTTAACTCTTATGCAAGACTTATTGATGCTTGTCTTGAAGTACTATTCATGAAAAGTCTTTGCTATATGATTCACTTGTTTACTCATGTCATATAAATTGTTTCGATCGCTGCATTCACTACATATGCTTTACAAATAGTATGATCAAGGTTATGATGGCATGTCACTCCAGAAATTATCTTTGTTTATCGTTTACCTGCTCGGGACGAGCAGGAACTAAGCTTGGGGATGCTGATACGTCTCCGACGTATCGATAATTTCTTATGTTCCATGCCACATTATTGATGTTATCCACATGTTTTATGCACACTTTATGTCATATTCGTGCATTTTCTGGAACTAACCTATTAACAAGATGCCGAAGTGCCAGTTGATGTTTTCTGCTGTTTTTGGTTTCAGAAATCCTAGTAAAGAAATATTCTCGGAATTGGACGAAATCAACACCCAGGGTCCTAATTTGCCACGAAGCTTCCAGAAGACCGAAGAGGAGACGAAGTGGGGCCACGAGGTGGCCACACCCTAGGGCGGCGCGGCCCAAGCCTTGGCCGCGCCGACCTGTAGTGTGGGCCCCTCGTGTGGCCCCCTGACCTGCCCTTCCGCCTACAAATAGCCTTCGTCGCGAAACCCCCAGTACCGAGAGCCACGATACGGAAAACCTTCCAGAGACGCCGCCGCCGCCAATCCCATCTCGGGGGATTCAGGAGATCGCCTCCGGCACCCTGCCGGAGAGGGGAATCATCTCCCGGAGGACTCTACGCTGCCATGGTCGCCTCCGGAGTGATGTGTGAGTAGTCTACCCCTGGACTATGGGTCCATAGCAGTAGCTAGATGGTTGTCTTCTCCCCATTGTGCTTAATTGTCGGGTCTTGTGAGCTGCCTAACATGATCAAGATCATCTATCTGTAATTCTATATGTTGCGTTTGTTGGGATCCGATGAATAGAGAATACTATGTTATGTTGATTATCAATTCATGTCTATGTGTTGTTTATGATCTTGCATGCTCTCCGTTACTAGTAGATGCTCTGGCCAAGTAGATGCTTGTAACTCCAAGAGGGAGTATTTATGCTCGATAGTGTGTTCATGTCTCCGTGAATCTGGGGAAGTGACAGAAATCTCTAAGATTATGGATGTGCTGTTGCCACTAGGGATAAAACATTGGTGCTATGTTCGAGGATGTAGTTACTGATTACATTACGCGCAATACTTAATGCAATTGTCTGTTGTTAGCAACTTAATACTGGAGGGGGTTCGGATGATAACTTTGAAGGTGGACTTTTTAGGCATAGATGCATGCTGGATAGCGGTCTATGTACTTTGTCGTAATGCCCAATTAAATCTCACAATACTCATCATAATATGTATGTGCATGGTCATGCCCTCTTTATTTGTCAATTGCCCAACTGTAATTTGTTCACCCAACATGCTGTTTATCTTATGGGAGAGACACCTCTAGTGAACTGTGGACCCCGGTCCAATTCTCTATACTGAAATACAATCTACTGCAATACTGTTCTATTGTTTTCTGCAAACAATCATCATCCACATTATACATCTAATCCTTTGTTACAGCAAGCCGGTGAGATTGACAACCTCACTGTTTCGTTGGGGCAAAGTACTTGGTTTGTGTTGTGCAGGTTCCACGTTGGCGCCGGAATCCCTGGTGTTGCGCCGCACTACATCTCGCCGCCATCAACCTTCAACGTGCTTCTTGGCTCCTACGGGTTCGATTAAACCTTGGTTTCATACTGAGGGAAAACTTGCCGCTGTACGCATCACACCTTCCTCTTGGGGTTCCCAACGGACGCGTGCTGTACGCGTATCAATGATCATTATTGTATTGTGGCAACCGGCAGGAGCCTTATGGTTGTCTTTAAATTTCATGTTGAGTAGTATTTCAAAGTAGTTGTAATAGTTGCTACATGAGGTGAACAACCATGAAGACGGCGCCATGAACCTTGACGCTACGCCGACAATGATGGAGATCATGCCCGTTGATGATGGAGATCATGTCTATGCTTTGGAGATGAAGATCAAAGGCGCAAAGACAAAAGGGCCATATCATATCACATATGAATTGCATGTGATGTTAATCCTTTATGCATCTTATTTTGCTTAGAACGCGACGGTAGCATTATAAGATGATCCCTCACATTAATATCAAGATAATAAAGTGTTCTCCCCTCGTATGCACCGTTGTACAGTTCGTCGTTTCGAAGCATCTCGTGATGATCGGATGTGATAGATTCAACGTTCACATACAACGGGTGTAAGCCATGTTGCACACGTGGAATACTTGGGTTTGCTTGACGAGCCTAGCATGTATAGACATGGCCTCGGGACAACGGAAACCGAAAGGTTGAACACGAGTCATATGGATGATATGATCAACATGTTGATGTTCACCATTGAAGCTACATCATCTCACGTGATGATCGGTTTTGGTGTAGTGGATGTGGATCGTGTACCACTTAACAACTATGAGGGATATTGTATTAAGTGGGAGTTCATTAGTAATTAGATTAAAACATGAACTAATTATCATGAACATAGTCTGAGTAGTATTTTGAATTAATTTTGTAGTATTGGCATCCATTTTCTACCATGCGCTAGTCTTGTGATTGAGATAGAAATACTGTTAAAATCTGATAAGTAACTTTACGGACTGGTACCGTATTGTTAATGAATCAAGAAATGATTAAGTCCTATTGCAAACTTTTAGTAAACCTCACATTGTTGATTCAAAGAGCTATGGTTTCAATTAGTACCTAAAGTTATCTTGTCTCCATGAAACTTGAAGTTCAAATCTGTTTGAAAAGTAAGGAGCTGAAAATTTAGTTTTCAGAAATAATCAAGGTATGAGATATATGTGATATCTAAGACCTTATTGCAAGATGATAGAATATAATTTGGTGAGACTACATAAACTCATAAGTGTTATGGGAATGTATGAAGGTTGAAGACGCCAGGCGTCACAATCCTCCAACTATTGGGGCACTAATAATATTCGCATATCCATGAAGTTATCATCCTTAGTATGCACCGTTGCTAAGACTCGTCGTTTCGAAGCATCATGTGATGATCGGGTGTTATAGATTCTACGTGTGCATACAACGGGTGCAAGCCAGATTTGCACATGCGAATACTAATATTAAACTTTATGAGCCTAGCATGTACAGACATGGTCTCAGAAAGTCATCATGATACAATGGATAAAATTATGAGTGAAATTGTTCATCATATTACAAAGTTACTAATAGTGAAATCCGGAACACTTGTCATATGATGATCAACTTCAAAGGAAGAACCTCAAGGTTATTGGTATTTGACCAACAAACCTAGAAGTTATTGATGTTGAAGTGTTTTTCTGAATAATGAGGAAAGCTAAAAGAGAAACTACAAAAGATTATTGGCAGATAGAAAGAAAAGACTAGAAAGTCTAGCTCAGGTGTATATAAATGATATACATGTTATGGATGTATTCCTCGTTTGGTCACACAATGAAATTCTTGGGTCTTTGTACCATATTGGTTGGTATGAAGTGTCATACAAAACAACGCAATACAAGAATACAATGGCCTAAGTGACTGACAAAGAATATGATAGGAATGCACGTCTGAAACAAAATAAAATGTTATTATGTTCGTCGTTGGCATTCTATCTAGCCCTTAGAATTTATAATAAAGAACTTAATAATTGTTATTTTGCTCTTATCAAATAAAAACAATGAGTTGTTCAAATTATGACATTACTCCATGTACGATGGATAAGTTATTATAAATGTTAATGGTGAAACACACATAACACTGACGCTAAAATGCCGTAAGGCAAATGATTTGAATTCCACTTATTTGTGGAACCGCCATTTAGGTCATGTTGGAAAGGAACGCATGAAGAAACTCCATGCAAATGGATTTTTGGAGTCATTTGATTTGTTGAATCGTTTGGCGCTTGCAAAATCTTTTCTAAAAACTAATGACTGAAATACCGTTCATAGGCCAAGAGTTGAACGGGCAACTAACTTAGTGAAAACATACATAATGATATATGTGGTTCACTGGGCATAGTTGTGTGCGGGAGATTCTTCTACTTCATGAAAACTTTCAACAATGAATTGAGTATATATGTGGATATATTCAATAAGGAAGAAGTTTGAAACGTTTGAATTGATTCAAATAAATTTCAGCATGAAGTGGAAATCATCGTAATAGAAAAGTCAAATATCTATGATTGGATCATAGTGGAAATATTTGAATTACGAGTTTTAGCGAACATCTAAGAGAGTTATGAAATTGTTCTACAACTCACATTTCTTGAAGTATCATAGTGATGATGAAGTATCCAAGAGATGTATCCAAACCTTGTTGGGTCAATGATGAGATAAAATATTAATGCCATTATAATTTTTGTGGATTATGCTTTAGAGACTACCGCTTTTACACTAAATAGAGCATCATCATGATCCGTAGAAATGACACCATACGAGTTATGGCATTGGTATAAACCATAATAGTCCTTTCTTAAATTTTGGTATGCATAGCATAAGTAAATAAGTTTACAACCAAAATTGGATGAATGTCTTTGTTGGTTATCCCAGAGAATTGATTGGGAATTCTTCCCAATATGGAGACAAAGACAAAAGTGTTTGTCAATGTTTCTTATTTCCAAGAAATTGTTTCTAGCGAAGTTTTTGAGTGGGAGGACAATAGAACTTGATAAGGTTTATGAACCTGAGCATAATGATCAGAGTAGCACAGCATCGGAAAATTGGTTCCGGAAGCGGCCACGACAATCATGGCTCCCATGACTACAAAGTGTTTTAGCCATGGAGATCGAAGTACATATTGAACCTTGTAGGTATGGTTTACCTTGTGATCAAATAAATGATTTGTGGACAAAGGATTGATTTTGAACAATGATAAATCAACTACAAACAAAGAAGTTATGATGGGCCCTGACTCCGTTAAAATGGCTATACGCCATGAAATCCAAGATAGATGAATACTTTCTGAAAGTAATGGATCTATAAATTTGATGGACTTGGATGAAATATCCTTGAAAAAGCTCGACTTGTCGAAAAGTTGTTTACGACAAAGTTCAAAGAGTTGACTACGATAAGATTAGATCTTCCATAGCAATGCTTATAGTCTATGTGGATTATTCTAGTATTCACTACATATTTCTTTTATGAGATATGTTAGTAGGATGGCAAAATACATAACTTATCAGAAGTTTATATTAAAAGGTGTATACAAGATACAACCAAGAGTTTTGCTAGTCCATAGAATACTAGATAGGTATACGAACTTCAATTGGATGAAGTAAGTATCGCGGAGTTGGAATCTTCACCAGATGAAATAGTCAAAGAGTTTTTGATTTCATCAGAGACGATGAAGAGGCTTGCATTTGCAAGAAATTAAGTGGGAGCGCTGAGACATATTTATAATACTTATGTAGATGACATATAGTTGGTTATAAATGATGTAATTATATACTTGATTAAAAAGGTTTCATTGAGAAATTAACTTCAATGAAAGGATATGGACTGAAACAAATTTAGTGTCAAGATCTATGAAGATAGATTGAAACACATAATAAGTTTAAGTCAAAGTACATAGAATGGATATTGAAGCAGTTCAATATAGAAATATTAAGAAAATGTTCTTGTCATGTGAAGGTTTAACAAGACTTGAGTGTATCTGACACTCGATGAGTAAAAACACATGAGTGATTTTAGATCATGAATAATATGTACATAATCAGATATCTTGTGCTATAAAAAGTTAGGAGCATATACCAGAATGATTCATGTGATGATCATTGAAAAACAGTAAGAATATTCTTGAGTACTTAAGAAGAACCAAGAATATATATATATATAGTTTTTGTATGAAGAAATGACAAAACAAATCGATGTAAAGTGTTGCACCGATATTTGTTTTTGTCACATATGAAAATAAAATTTCAATTTCAAATTAGACTAAGTGTTGTTTAAAAGGTATCACAATGAGCTAGAAGTTGTCTATGCTAGATTTAGAAGAGTTCTAAATATTGTGACGGATTCTACAAAAGAAGGCAGAGTATGTCATTGTTTTGACAATGACAAAGGATGTTAAGTCAAGAGGTTCTTTTAGAACTTGGTGTAGTTCCGACAGAGTCAGAACTTTGAAGCTATATTGTGTGTGACAATATTAGTGACATATTTCAGACCGCGGAATTAAGGTTCCACCAGAAGACCAAACATATTTAATGCCGACTCATTTGGAAATGAGTGATGCGTTGAGACGCAAATGAAATACAAAATACATACGGTTTTGAGCATGTCAAATCCGTTGACTAAAACCTCTCCCGTGAGCAAAACATGATAAAGCACCGGAAGGCCAAGGTGTTATATCTTTACAAATGTAAACTAGATTATTGACTCTAGTGCAAGTGGGAGACTGTTGGAGATATGCCCAAGAGGCAATAATAAATGGTTATTATATATCTTTGTTTATGATAATGTTTACATACCATGCTATAATTGTATTAACCGAAACTTTGATACATGTGTGTTATGTGAACAACAAGGAGTCCCTAGTAAGCCTCTTGTATAACTAGCTTGTTGATTAATAGATGATCATGGTTTCATGATCATGAACATTGGATGTTATTAATAACAAGGTTATGTCATTATATGAATGATGTAATGGACACACCCAATTAAGTGTAGCATAAGATCACATCATTAAGTTATTTGCTATAAGCTTTCAATACATAGTTACCTAGTCCTTATGACCATGAGATCATGTAAATCACTTATATCGGAAAGGTACTTTGATTACATCAAACGCCACTGCGTAAATGGGTGGTTATAAAGGTGGGATTAAGTATCCAGAAAGTATGAGTTGAGGTATATGGATCAACAGTGGGATTTGTCCATCCCGATGACGGATAGATATACTCTGGGCCCTCTCGGTGGAATGTCGTCTAATGTCTTGCAAGCATATGAATAAGTTCATAAGAGACCACATACCACGGTACGAGTGAAGAGTACTTGTCAGGAGACGAGGTTGAACAAGGTATAGAGTGATACCGATGATCAAACCTCGGACAAGTAAAATATCGCGTGGCAAAGGGAATTGGTATCGTATGTGAATGGTTCATTCGATCACTAAAGTCATCGTTGAATATGTGGGAGCCATTATGGATCTCCAGATCCCGCTATTGGTTATTGGTCGGAGAGAAGTCTCAACCATGTCTACATAGTTCGCGAACCGTAGGGTGACACACTTAAGGTTTGATGTCGTTTAAGTAGATATGGAATATGGAATGGAGTTCGAAGTTTTGTTCGGAGTCTCGGATGGGATCCAGGACATCACGAGGAGTTCTGGAATGGTCCGGAGAATAAGATTCATATATAGGAAGTCATTTTCTAGGTTTGAAAATGATCCGGTATTTTCTCTGGAAGGTTCTAGAAGGTTCTAGAAGAGTCCGGAAGAAATAAGGATGGAAGGAGGGACTCCACCCACCTTGGCCGGCCAACCTAAGGGAGGAGGAGTCCCAAGTGGACTCCCCACCATGGTGGCCGACCACCCCACCAAGGAAAGGGGGGAGTCCCACTCCCCCTAGGTTTGGTCATATGGAAGGTTTATGTTGGGGTCTTATTCGGAGACTTTGACGTAATCCTTGGGGCTTCCACCTATATAAAGAGGAGAGGGGAGGAGCTGGCCGGCCACACCAAGCCATGAGTTGGCCGCACCCCTCAAGGCTGCCCTAGCCAGAGCCCCCTCTCCCAAACCCTAGCGCCCCTCCTCCACCACATCTCCCGCATACGCTTAGCGAAGCTCCGCCGGAGATCTCCATCGACACCGCCACCACGCCGTCGTGCTGCCGGGATTCCGAGGAGGATCTACTACTTCCGCTGCCCGCTAGAACGGGGAGAAGGACGTCGTCTTCATCAACACCGAACGTGTGACCGACTACGGAGGTGTTGCCCGATTGTGGCACCGTGATCAAGATCTTCTACGCGCTTTTGCAAGCGGCAAGTGATCGTCTACCGCAGCAATAAGAGCCTACTCTTATAGGCTTTGGAAATCTTCAAGGGTTAGTCTCGTTCATCCCCTCGTTGCTCCCATCTTCTAGATTGCATCTTGGCTTGGATTGCGTTCTCGCGGTAGGAAAATTTTTGTTTTCTATGCAACGAATCCCTACAACACTGCCCATGCGGGTACGGTACCCGTGGGTACCCGTACCCGTGGGTAAAATTGCCATCCTTACCTCTAACATATGGGGAAACTACAATAGACAGATATATACATCTAACACCCCCCTCAAACTCATGGTGGATCCACAACACTGAGTTTGGAGAGGAAGAAATCATGCTGCGCTCGAGTCTGTGCCTTCGTAAAGAAATCCGCCAACTGCAAATCTGAAAGCACATAATAAACCGCAACAACATCATCCTGCACCTGAGCACGTGTGTAAAAAGCATCAACACCAATATGCTTGGTCAGCTCATGCTTGACCGTATCACGTGCAATACTGATAGCACCTGTACTGTCAGACAAAAGTGGAGTGGGTGTCGTAACAGAGACCCCAAAATCTGCAAGCAACCACCGTAACCAAGTCACCTCAGCAATCAACAAAGCCATAGCCCGCAACTCAGCCTCAACACTCGAACGGGAAACTGCGACCTGTTTCTTCGTCTTCCAAGCAACAAGCGAACCACCAAGAAACACACAGTAAGCAGAAAGTGAACGACGATCCGTAGGATCACTCGCCCACGTAGCATCCGAATAGCACTGGAGCTGGAGAGAGCTGGAACGGTGAAAGAAAAGGCGACAAGTGATCGTGCCGCGAAGATAACGAAGAACACGGAGGAGATGACTATAGTGAATAGTGGTAGGAGCTGAGACAAACTGACTCAGAATATGAACAGGATAAGAAATATCAGGACGAGTGACAGCAAGATACACAAGACTCCCAACAAGATGGCGATAACGGGTGGGATCAGGAAGAGGATCACCATCAGTAGGACGAACCTTAACATTAAGCTCCATAGGAGTATCAATCGTGCGCTCATCCCCAAGAGCAGCACGAGCAAGAAGATCATGAATGTACTTTTCCTGAGAGATAGAAAAGCCATCAGAAGTGGAGGAAACCTCAATGCCAAGAAAATAGCAAAGAGGACCAAGATCAGTCATAAGAAACTGACCTCGAAGACGAGCCTTGACGAAGGCAATATACTCAGGATCATCACCAGTAATTATCATATCATCAACATAGAGAAGAAGAAGAGTGCGTCCACGCGGAGAAGTGTGAACGAAAAGTCCTGGATCATGAAGACTAGGAGAGAAACCAGCAGCAGTCACCGCAGAGGCGAAGCGCTCAAACCAGGCACGAGGGGCCTGTTTGAGACCATAGAGAGAACGTCGAAGATGACAAACCATCCCATCGGGAACAGAATACCCAGGAGGGGGCTGCATGTAAACCTCCTCACTCAACTCGCCATTAAGAAAAGCATTCTGAACATCAAGCTGGGAGACAGAACAGCGGCGAACAGAAGCAACATCAAGAAGGGTACGCACAGTAGTCATATGAGCCACAGGGGCAAAAGTCTAATCATAGTCACGGCCGTGCTCCTGCTGAAAACCACGAGCCACAAGACGCTCTTTATAGCGCTCAAGAGATCCATCAGAGCGAGTCTTAATTTTATAGACCCACTTACACGTGATAGGACGAACACCAGAAGGGGGAGAAACAAGATCCCAAGTGCCAGTGCGCTCAAGCACGGTGATCTCCTCAGCCATGGCAAGCTGCGATTCAGGATGACGCTCGTCATCCCGATAAGAAGTCGGCTCGGAAACAACAGAGAGACCATACTGACTAGGAGAGTAACGAGCTGGAGCACGACGCTGACGAACAGGCCGTGAAGGGGGAAGGTCATCATCGGAGGATGATTCACTTGTTACGCGTACAACACGCGTCCGTTGGGAACCCCAAGAGGAAGGTGTGATGCGTACAGCGGCAAGTTTTCCCTTAGTAAGAAACCAAGGTTTATCGAACCAGTAGGAGCCAAGAAGCACGTTGAAGGTTGATGGTGGCAGAGTGTAGTGTGGCGCAACACCAGGGATTCCGGCGCCAACGTGGAACCTGCACAACACAACCAAATTACTTTGCCCCAACGTGACAGTGAGGTTGTCAATCTCACTGGCTTGCTGTAACAAAGGATTAGATGTATAGTGTGGATGATGATGTTTGCAGAGAACAGTAGAACGAGTATTGCAGTAGATTGTATTCGATGTAAAGGAATGGACCGGGGTCCACAGTTCACTAGTGGTGTCTCTCCCATAAGATAAATAGCATGTTGGGTGAACAAATTACAGTTGGGCAATTGACAAATAAAGAGGGCATGACAATGCACATACATGTTATGATGAGTAGTGTGAGATTTAATTGGGCATTACGACAAAGTACATAGACCGCTATCCAGCATGCATCTATGCCTAAAAAGTCCACCTTCAGGTTATCATCCGAACCCCCTCCAGTATTAAGTTGCAAACAACAGACAATTGCATTAAGTATGGTGCGTAATGTAATCAACAAATACATCCTTAGACATAGCATTGATGTTTTATCCCTAGTGGCAACAACACATCCACAACCTTAGAACTTTTACATCCTTGTCCTGCATTTAATGGAGGCATGAACCCACTATCGAGCATAAATACTCCCTCTTGGAGTTACAAGCAAAAACTTGGCCAGAGCCTCTACTAGCAACGGAGAGCATGCAAGATCATAAACAACACATAGATGATAGATTGATAATCAACATAACATAGCATTCATTATTCATCGGATCCCAACAAACGCAACATGTAGAATTACAGATAGATGATCTTGATCATGTTAGGCAGCTCACAAGATCCAACAATGATAGCACAATTAGGAGAAGACGACCATCTAGCTACTGCTATGGACCAATAGTCCAGGGGTGAACTACTCACACATCACTCCGGAGGCGACCATGGCGGTGAAGAGTCCTCCGGGAGATGATTCCCCTCTCCGGCAGGGTGCCGAAGGCGATCTCCTGAATCCCCCGAGATGGGATTGGTGGCGGCGGCGTCTCTGGAAGGTTTTCCGTATCGTGGCTCTCGGTACTGGAACTATTATCGACGAAGGCTTAAGTAGGCGGAAGGGTAGGTCAGGGGGCGCCACGAGGGCCCCACACGCCAGGGCCGCGCGGCCAGCACCTGGGCCGCGCCGCCCTGTTGTGTGGGCGCCTCGTCGCCCCACTTCGTATCTCCTCCGGACTTCTGGAAGCTTCGTGGAAAAATAAGATCCTGGGCGTTGATTTCGTCCAATTCCGAGAATATTTCCTTACTAGGATTTCTGAAACCAAAAACAGCAACTGGCTCTTCGGCATCTCGTTAATAGGTTAGTGCCGGAAAATGCATAAATATGACATAAAGTATGTATAAAACATGTGACTATCATCAATAAAGTAGCATGGAACATAAGAAATTATAGATACGTTTGAGACGTATCAAGCATCACCAAGCTTAGTTCCTACTCGTCCCGAGTAGGTAAACGATAACAAAGATAATTTTTGAAGTGACATGCTATCATAATCTTGATCAATACTATTGTAAGCACATGTAATGAATGCAGCGATCCAAAGCAATGGTAAAGACAATGAGTAAACAACTGAATCATATAGCAAAGACTTTTCATGAATAGTACTTTCAAGACAAGCATCAATAAGTCTTGCATAAGAGTTAACTCATAAAGCAATAAATTCATAGTAAAGGTATTGAAGCAACACAAAGGAAGATTAAGTTTCAGCGGTTGCTTTCAACTTGTAACATGTATATCTCATGGATAGTTGTCAACATAATGCAATATAACAAGTGCAATATGCGAGTATGTAAGAATCAATGCACAGTTAACACAAGTGTTTGCTTCTTAAGGTGGGAGGAAATAGGTAGACTGACTCAACATAAAAGTAGAAGAAAGGCCCTTCAAAGAGGGAAGCATCGATTGCTATATTTGTGCTAGAGCTTTTTATTTTGAAAACAAGAAACAATTTTGTCAACGGTAGTAATAAAGCATATGTGTTATGTAAATTATATCCTACAAGTTGCAAGCCTCATGCATAGATTACCAATAGTGCCCGCACCTTGTCCTAATTAGCTCGGATTACCTGGATTATCACCGCAATACATATGTTTTAACCAAGTATCACAAAAGGGTATCTCTATGCCGCCTGTACAAAGGTCTAAGGAGAAAGCTCGCATTGGATTTCTCGCTTTTGATTATTCTCAACTTAGACATCCATACCGGGACAACATAGACAACAGTTAATGGACTCCTCTTTAATGCATAAGCATTCAACAACAAATAATATTCTCATAAGAGATTGAGGATTGTTGTCCAAAACTGAAACTTCCACCATGGATCATGGCTTTAGTTAGCGGCCCAATGTTCTTCTCTAACAATATGCATGCTCAAACCATTCAACTCATGGTAAATCGCCCTTACTTCAGACAAGACGAACATGCATAGCAACTCACATGATATTCAACAAAGGGTAGTTGATGGCGTCCCCAGGAACATGGTTATCGCACATCAAGCAACTTAATAAGAAATAAGATACATAAGTACATATTCAATACCACAATAGTTTTTTAGGCTATTTGTCCCATGAGCTATATATTGCAAAGACTAAGGATAGAAATTTAAAGGTAGCACTCAAGCAATTTACTTTGGAATGGCGGAGAAATACCATGTAGTAGGTAGGTATGGTGGACACAAGTGGCATAGTTATTGGCTCAAGGATTTGGATGCACGAGAAGTAATCCCTCTCAATACAAGGCTTAGGCTAGCAAGGTTATTTGAAGCAAACACAAGTATGAACCGGTACAGCAAAACTCACATAAAAACATATTGCAAGCATTATAAGACTCTACACTGTCATCCTTGTTGCTCAAACCCTTACTAGAAAATATCTGGACTTTAGAGAGACAAATCATGCAAACCAAATTTCAACAAGCTCTATGTATTTCTTCACTAATAGGTGCAAAGTATATGATGCAAGAGCTTAAACATGATCCTTATGAGCACAACAATTGCCAAGTATCAAATTATTCAAGACATTTTATCAATTACCACATGTAGCATTTTTTGTTTCCAACCATATAACAATTAACGAAGCAGTTCAACCTTCGCCATGAACATTATGAGTAAAGGCAAGGACATATTTGTCCATATGCAACAGTGGAGCGTGTCTCTCTCCCATACAATGAATGCTAGGATCCAACTTTATTCAAACAAAACAAAAATAAAAACATACAGACGCTCCAAGTAAAACACATAAGATGTGACGGAATAAAAATATAGTTTCACTAGAGGAACCTGATAATGTTGTCGATGAAGAAGGGGATGCCTTGGGCATCCCCAAGCTTAGATGCTTGAGTCTTCTTGAAATATGCAGGGATGAACCACCGGGGCATCCCCAAGCTTAGAGCTTTCACTCTCCTTGATCATATTGTATCATCCTCCTCTCTTGATCCTTGAAAACTTCCTCCACACCAAACTCAAAACAACTCATTAGAGGGTTAGTGCATAATCAAAATTCACATGTTCAGAGGTGACATAATCATTCTTAACACTTCTGGACATTTCACAAAGCTACTGAAAGTTAATGGAACAAAGAAATCCATCAAACATAGCAAAATAGGCAATGTGAAATAAAAGGCAGAATCTGTCAAAACAGAACAGTCTGTAAAGACGAATTTTTACGAGGAACCAGACTTGCTCAAATGAACATGCTCAAATTGAATGAAAGTTGCGTACATATCTGAGGATCACTCACGTAAATTGGCAGAATTTTCTGAGTTACCTACAGAGAATTCAACCCAGATTCGTGACAGCAAGAAATATGTTTCTGCGCAGTAATCCAAATCTATTATGAACCTTACTATCAAAGACTTTACTTGGCACAACAATGCAACAAAATTAAGATAAGGAGAGGTTGATACAGTAGTAACAACTTACAAGACTCAAATATAAAACAAAAGTGCTGTAGTAAAATCATGGGTTGTCTCCCATAAGCGCTTTTCTTTAACGCCTTTCAGCTAGACGCAGAAAGTGTGTATCAAGTATTATCAAGAGAAGAAGCATTGGCGTTATTTTCACAACTTATCCCATTATGTATCTTAGATGGTCCCTTTCCTATAGTGGTATTAAGAGCTTTATCAATTTTAGGCCTATAATAATTTTTTGGTTTAGGCACATTAGAGACATACATGAACTTTTGCTCCTTACCCACATAAGCTTTCTCTCTAAACTTAATAGATGAAAAAGTTGAACCCAAGGTTCCCATAGCTTCTTCAAGTTCACTAATCCTTTGGGTTTGATTATCATGAATAGCACAAGCTTCTAAGATGGCAATTTTCTCATTAATTCCACCTAGAGATTTGTCAAGTTCATCGTTGCTATTAAGTAATTCTCCCAATTTAGCCTCAACACTTAGAAGATTTTGCTCTATGGTCTCCAATTTTTTTCATGACATCCTCAAGAGAGATTTCAGTTTTAACTTCATTAACAGGTGGTATTCCAAATAGACTCTCAATAATGCAACTAGCTTCTAAAGCAGGAGTGCCTAGGAAATTACCTCCCGCGAGACAATCAAGAACATACCTATTCCAGCTAGAGATACCAACATAAAAATTCCTGAGTAGGATAGTGGTGGAGTGTTTCTTAGTGCACCTATTATGAGCATCACTAATTCTATACCAAGCATCTTTTAAACATTCTCCCCCTTGTTGCTTAAACGAACGAACTTCAACTTCAGGATTACTCATTTTAGCAATAGTAAATAAAGCAAACTAGATAAAGTAAATGCAAGTAACTAATTTTTGTGTGTTTTTAATATGGAGATTGCAAACAAGACAGTAAATAAAGTAAAGCTAGCAACTATTTTTTTTGTGTTTTGATATAATGCAGCAAACAAAGTAGTAAATTAACTAAAGCAAGACAAAAACAAACTAAAGAGATTGGAAGTGGAGACTCCCCTTGCAGCGTGTCTTGATCTCCCCGGCAACGGCGCCAGAAAATCTTGATTCGCTTGTTACGCGTACAGCACGCGTCCGTTGGGAACCCCAAGAGGAAGGTGTGATGCGTACAGCGGCAAGTTTTCCCTCAGTAAGAAACCAAGGTTTATCGAACCAGTAGGAGCCAAGAAGCACGTTGAAGGTTGATGGTGGCGGAGTGTAGTGCGGCGCAACACCAGGGATTCCGGCGCCAACGTGGAACCTGCACAACACAACCAAATTACTTTGCTCCAACGTGACAGTGAGGTTGTCAATCTCACCGGCTTGCTATAACAAAGGATTAGATGTATAGTGTGGATGATGATGTTTGCAGAGAACAGTAGAACGAGTATTGCAGTAGATTGTATTCGATGTAAAAGAATGGATCGGGGTCCACAGTTCACTAGTGGTGTCTCTCCCATAAGATAAATAGCATGTTGGGTGAACAAATTACAGTTGGGCAATTGACAAATAAAGAGGGCATGACAATGCACATACATGTTATGATGAGTAGTGTTTGATTTAATTGGGCATTACGACAAAGTACATAGACCGCTATCCAGCATGCATCTATGCCTAAAAAGTCTACCTTCAGGTTATCATCCGAACCCCCTCCAGTATTAAGTTGCAAACAACAGACAATTGCATTAAGTATGGTGCGTAATGTAATCAACAAATACATCCTTAGACATAGCATTGATGTTTTATCCCTAGTGGCAACAGCACATCCACAACCTTAGAACTTTCTGTCCTTGTCCTGCATTTAATGGAGGCATGAACCCACTATCGAGCATAAATACTCCCTCTTGGAGTTACAAGCAAAAACTTGGCCAGAGCCTCTACTAGCAACGGAGAGCATGCAAGATCATAAACAACACATAGATGATAGATTGATAATCAACATAACATAGCATTCATTATTCATCGGATCCCAACAAACGCAACATGTAGAATTACAGATAGATGATCTTGATCATGTTAGGCAGCTCAAAAGATCCAACAATGATAGCACAATTAGGAGAAGACGACCATCTAGCTACTGCTATGGACCCATAGTCCAGGGGTGATCTACTCACACATCACTCCGGAGGCAACCATGGCGGTTGATACGTCCAATTTGCATCACTATTTTATGTCATAATTTGCTGTTATTCATTGATATATTTCATATTTGGGGATAATACTTATGTTATTTCATCTATTTTGCATGTTTCCTGATTATTGGAGGATCGCGCACCGGAGTCAGGATTCTGCTGGAAAAAGCGCCGTCAGAATGCAATATTTCGGAAGATCAGTAGTTGACGGAAATTATATGAAAATCCTATTTTTCCAGAAGATGAAGGGAGCCAGAAGGGGGAGCCGAGGGGACCCGAGGTGGGCCCACCCCATAGGCCGGCGCGGCCCAAGGCCTGGCCGCGCCGCCCTGTGAGAAGGGGGCCCACAGCCCCCTGTCGCCTCCTTTTCTTCGCGAACGTCTTCGTCCCGAAAACCTAAGCTCCAGGGGATAGGTCGCGAAGAGACACAGCCGCCTCTGCGAGGCGGAGAACACCAGAGAGAAAAGAGCTCTCCGGTAGGCTGAGATCCGCCAGGGAAATTCCCTCCCGGAGGGGGAAATCGACGCCATCGTCACCGCCATCGAGCTGGACATCATCTCCATCACCATCACCATCATCTCCATCATCATCACCGCTGTCTCCACCGCTGCACATCGTCACCGCTGTAACAATTTGGGTTTGATCTTGATTGTTTGATAGGGGAAACTCTCCCGGTGTTGATTTCTACTTGTTATTGATGCTATTGAGTGAAACCGTTAACCAAGGTTTATGTTCAGATTGTTATTCATCATCATATCACCTCTGATCATGTTCCATATGATGTCTCGTGAGTAGTTCGTTTAGTTCTTGAGGACATGGGTGAAGTCTAAATGTTAGTAGTGAAGTATGGTTGAGTAATATTCAATGTTATGATATTTAAGTTGTGGTGTTATTCTTCTAGTGGTGTCGTGTGAACGTCGACTACACGACACTTCACCTTTATGGGCCTAGGGGAATGCATCTTGTACTCGTTTGCCAATTGCGGGGTTGCCGGAGTGACAGAAACCTAAACCCCCGTTGGTATATCGATGCAGGAGGGATAGCAGGATCTCAGAGTTTAAGGTTGTGGTTAGATTTATCTTAATTACTTTCTTGTAGTTGCGGATGCTTGCAAGGGGTATAATCACAAGTATGTATTAGTCCTAGGAAGGGTGGTACATTAGCACAGGTTCACCCACACAACACTTATCAAAAGAATGAAGATTAATTAGCCGTATGTAGCGAAAGCACTAGACTAAAATCCCGTGTGTCCTCGAGAACGTTTGGTCATTATAAGTAAACAAACCGGCTTGTCCTTTGTGCTAAAAAGGATTGGGCCACTCGCTGCAATTATTACTCTCGCACTTTACTTACTCGTACTTTATTCATCTGCTACATCAAAAACCCCTGAATACTTGTCTGTGAGCATTTACAGTGAATCCTTCATCGAAACTGCTTGTCAACACCTTCTGCTCCTCGTTGGGATCGACATTCTTACTTATCGAAGATACTACGATACACCCCCTATACTTGTGGGTCATCAGCGGTGAAGAGTCCTCCGGGAGATGATTCCCCTCTCCGGCAGGGTGCCGGAGGCGATCTCCTGAATCCCCCGAGATGGGATTGGCGGCGGCGACGTCTCTGGAAGGTTTTCCGTATCGTGGCTCTCGGTACTGGAACTATTATCGACGAAGGCTTAAGTAGGCGGAAGGGTAGGTCAGGGGGCGCCACGAGGGCCCCACACGCCAGGGCCGCGTGGCCAGCACCTGGGCCGCGCCGCCCTGTTGTGTGGGCGCCTCGTTGCCCCACTTCGTATCTCCTCCGGACTTCTGGAAGCTTCGTGGAAAAATTAGATCCTGGGCGTTGATTTCGTCCAATTCCGAGAATATTTCCTTACTAGGATTTCTAAAACCAAAAACAGCAGAAAACAGCAACTGGCTCTTCGGCATCTCGTTAATAGGTTAGTGCCGGAAAATGCATAAATATGACATAAAGTATGTATAAAACATGTGAGTATCATCAATAAAGTAGCATGGAACATAAGAAATTATAGATACGTTTGAGACGTATCAGAGGACAACTCATCAGAAGAAGAGGAAGAAGGGACAACATCAGAAGGATCCGAAACCGAAGAACAAGGAGTACTAGGTGGACTAGACGGAGGAGAGGATGGTGCCGAAGGGGGCGCATCAGAACTAGGAGGGGGAGGAGACGGGATAGCAGGGGGTGCATCCGGAAAAAGAAGAAAAGAGATATCATCCACCGGTTAAGTACCCGAGGTGGGACGAGGATAGAAGGGACGCTTCTCATCAAACGTGACATCACGAGAGATGCGCATCCGACGACCAACAGGGTCCCAACAGCGATAGCCCTTATGCTCATCACTATATCCGAGTAAAACACACTCAACAGACTGAGCGGCCAGTTTGGTGCGGTCACGAGGAGGGAGAAGAACATAGCAAACGCAACCAAATAAGCGAAGAGTGGAGTAATCGGGAGAGCGACCAGAAAGACGCTCGAGAGGAATGCCACCTTGAAGGGAAGCAGAAGGCTGAATGTTAATGAGGTAAGTCGACGTAGCGACAGCCTCAGCCCAGAAATGCGGCGGAAGAGAGGAGGCGATCATCATAGCACGGGTAGTCTCAAGAATGTGACGATGCTTACGCTCGGCGACACCATTTTGAGCATGGGCGCCGGGACACGAGAACTGGGCAAGGGTGCCCTGCTCAGCAAGAACACCACGCAGGTGCTGGGAGATATACTCTCCTACAGAATCGGCACAAAACACACGAATAGGCGTGGAATACTGAGTACGAACCATGGCTGCAAAACGCTGATAAATAGGGAGCACCTCACTGCGAGAGTGCATAAGAAACAACCAGGTGTACCGTGAAAAATCATCAATAAACAAAATATAGTATCGATGACCCCCTTTCAAAGGAAAGGGAGCCAGACCCCAAACATGCGAATGAACTAAATCAAAATATCACTGAGATACAGACGCACTAGCAGGATATGGAAGCTGAATCTGTTTGCCTAACCTACAACCCTGACACAAATGCAAAGACACATCTCCTGAGACAGACCCCAGAAGACCACTACGAACTAATGACGATAAACGGGAGCCACAGAGGTGACCCAGCCGATGATGCCACTGCTGAAAAGATCCAGTGACAGAAGCAGCAACCGCAGGAGAACTGGCAGATGAAGTGTCAGCAGAAGGAACACGAAGCCAGTCTAACTCCCAGAGCCCCGGGGACTCAAGGCTGCGAGGGCCCGCTCCAACCAGAATCAGCGTCAAGAATGATGCGACAACCAGAATTAGTAAGCTGACTAGCAGAAAACAGGTTCATCTTAAGACTAGGAACATGAGAAACACCAGGAACAGAGAAAGAGGTAGTAGAAAGGGTGCCTCGACTGGAAACAGGAAGAGAGGTACCATCAGCCGTGATAACACGAACAGGAGAAACAAGAGAGCGAAGAGCAGAAAGAATAGAAGATGCAGAGGTCATATGAAAAGAAGCTCCAGAATCCAGATACCACGGGGATGACGTACCTGACTGTGTGGAAGGTGGTGGTCGCGCGGTGCCAGAAGCTCCAGGCACAGAACCAGCAGTACCCGTCGAGGAAGAGCCTGTACCAGCGAGTAGACCACGAAGACTACGGAGAATGTCCTGATCAGATAGCGCAACAACAGAAGATCCTGAAGAACCAGTCTGACGACGAGTATGCTGCGGCAGACGTGAGCTGGGATCTGATACGTCTCCAACGTATCGATAATTTGTTATGTTCCATGCCACATTATTGATGTTATCTACATGTTTTATGCACACTTTATGTCATATTCGTGCATTTTCTGGAACTAACCTATTAACAAGATGCCGAAGTGCCGATTCTTTGTTTCTGCATTTTTGGTTTTGAAATCCTAGAAACGAAATATTCTCGGAATTGGACGAAATCAACGCCCAGGGTCCTATTTTGCCACGAAGCTTCCAGAAGACCGAAGAGGAGACGAAGTGGGGCCACGAGGTGGCCAAACCCTAGGGCGGCGCGGCCCAGGCCCTGGCCGCGCCGACCTATGGTGTGGGCCCCTCGTGCCGCCTCCTGACTTGCCCTTCCGCCTACTTAATGCCTCCGTCGCGAAACCCCCAGTACCGAGAGCCACGATACGGAAAACCTTACTGAGACGCCGCCGCCGCCAATCCCATCTCGGGGGATTCAGGAGATCGCCTCCGGCACCCTGCCGGAGAGGGGATTCATCTCCCGGAGGACTCTACACCGCCATGGTCGCCTCCGGAGTGATGTGTGAGTAGTCTACCCCTGGACTATGGGTCCATAGCTGTAGCTAGATGGTTGTCTTCTCCCCATTGTGCTTCATTGTCGGGTCTTGTGAGCTGCCTAACATGATCAAGATCATCTATCTGTAATTCTATATGTTGCGTTTGTTGGGATCCGATGAATAGAGAATACTTGTTATGTTGATTATCAAAGTTATGTCTATGTGTTGTTTATGATCTTGCATGCTCTCCGTTATTAGTAGATGCTCTGGCCAAGTTGATGCTAGTAACTCCAAGAGGGAGTATTTATGCTCGATAGTGGGTTCATGTCTCCGTGAATCTGGAGGGGTGACAAGAACCTCTAAGGTTATGGATGTGCTGTTGCCACTAGGGATAAAACATTGGTGCTATGTTCAAGGATGTAGTCACTGATTACATTACGCGCAATACTTAATGCAATTGTCTGTTGTTAGCAACTTAATACTGGAGGGGGTTCGGATGATAACCTGAAGGTGGACTTTTTAGGCATAGATGCATGCTGGATAGCGGTCTATGTACTTTGTCGTAATGCCCAATTAAATCTCACAATACTCATCATAATATGTATGTGCATGGTCATGCCCTCTCTATTTGTCAATTGCCCAACTGTAATTTGTTCACCCAACATGCTGTTTATCTTATGGGAGAGACACCTCTAGTGAACTGTGGACCCCGGTCCAATTCTCTTTACTGAAATACAATCTACTGCAATACTTGTTCTCTTGTTTTACGCAAACAATCATCATCCACACTATACATCTAATCCTTTGTTACAGCAAGCCGGTGAGATTGACAACCTCACTGTTTCGTTGGGGCAAAGTACTTTGGTTGTGTTGTGCAGGTTCCACGTTGGCGCCGGAATCTCTGGTGTTGCGCTGCACTACATCCCGCCGCCATCAACCTTCAACGTGCTTCTTGGCTCCTACTGGTTCAATAAACCTTGGTTTCATACTGAGGGAAAACTTGCCGCTGTACGCATCACACCTTCCTCTTGGGGTTCCCAACGGACGCGTGTTGTACGCGTATCAAGATCTTTTTTTGGCGCCGTTGCCGGGGAGATCAAGACACGCTGCAAGGGGAGTCTCCACTTCCCAATCTCTTTACTTTGTTTTTGTCTTGCTTTATTTTATTTACTACTTTGTTTGCTGCACTAAATCAAAATACAAAAAAATTAGTTGCTAGTTTTACTTTATTTGCTATCTAGTTTGCTACATCAAAAACACAAAAAAATTAGTTACTTGCATTTACTTTACTTGATTCATCATGTTTCCTTTTAATTTTACCACAAAAGACATACCGGTAGGACGTGGGTCTATAGTTGGGAGAGATAATATAGAAATTTTTTTCAATCATGTTAGTACCATTGAAGATTTTGAAGATAGACACTTGGTAGACCTTGCGCCTACTTATGAAATTGCCGCTGCTTCTTTAGTTCACATGTTGGAAACTAAATTTGTTAATCTTAATCCTATAATCCAACACATGTTTCTCACACTTGGTGATATGGAAGAAGGGGAAAAGAAAGATTTTGTTTTAGAAACCCTTCTTAGAGAATTTGGCGGTATAGCAAGAGAGGCTAGAAAGGTCTTTGCTAAATATAATATGCTTGGTTCATATACCAATTTTGTTAGTCTCCTTGAAAAGATGGATATGGATAGAATAAAGTACACTAATAATATTAATGATGGTGGGGAGATCAAAGCACCAATACCATGTAAACTCCTAGCTATGAATGATGCACTAGAAAATAACTATGCTTGGCTTGTTCCTGAAAATTTGTTTGATGAGAGTAGCAAGCCTAAGACTAATGAAAAGGGAGCCTCTGAAACTTACATAGATAATATAACATGCATTGTTGAGGCAACTCCTAAAGCCCAAGGTAAGGATGATGCACCACCCTCCGATAATACTTGATACACACTTTCTGCGCCTAGCTGAAAGGCGTTAAAGAAAAGCGCTTATGGGAGACAACCCATGGTTTTTACCTATAGTACTTTGTTTTTATTTTGTGTCTTGGAAGTTGTTTACTACTGTAGCAACCTCTCCTTATCTTAGTTTAGTGTTTTATTGTGCCAAGTAAAGTCTTTGATAGAAAAGTTCATACTAGATTTGGATTACTGCGCAGTTTCAGATTTCTTTGCTGTCACGAATTCCGACCTGCCTCTCTGTAGGTAGCTCAGAAAAATATGCCAATTTACGTGCGTGATCCTCAGATATGTGCGCAACTTTCATTCAATTTGGGCATTTTCATTTGATCAAGTCTGGTGCTATTTTAAAATTTGTCAATACGAACTGTTCTGTTTTGACAGATTCTGCCTTTTATTTCGCATTGCCTCTTTTGCTATGTTGGATGAATTTCTTTGATCCATTAATGTCCAGTAGCTTTATGCAATGTCCAGAAGTGTTCAGAATGATTGTGTCACCTCTGAACATGTTAATTTTTATTGTCCACTAACCCTCTAATGAGTTGTTTCGAGTTTGGTGTGGAGGAAGTTTTCAAGGATCAAGAGAGGAGTATGATGCAACATGATCAAGGAGAGTGAAAGCTCTAAGCTTGGGGATGCCCCGGTGGTTCACCCCTGCATATATCAAGAAGACTCAAGCGTCTAAGCTTGGGGATGCCCAAGGCATCCCCTTCTTCATCGACAACATTATCAGGTTCCTCCCCTGAAACTATATTTTTATTCCATCACATCTTATGTGCTTTGCTTGGAGCGTCGGTTTGTTTTTGTTTTTGTTTTGTTTGAATAAAATGGATCCTAGCATTCACTTTATGGGAGAGAGACACGCTCCGCTGTAGCATATGGACAAGTATGTCCTTAGTTTCTACTCATAGTATTCATGGCGAAGTTTCTTCTTCGTTAAATTGTTATATGGATGGAATTGGAAAATGATACATGTAGTAATTGCTATAATGTCTTGGGTAATGTGATACTTGGCAATTGTTGTGCTCATTTAAGCTCTTGCATCATATGCTTTGCACCCATTAATGAATAAATACATAGAGCATGCTAAAATTTGGTTTGCATATTTGGTCTCTCTAAGGTCTAGATAATTTCTAGTATTGAGTTTGAACAACAAGGAAGACGGTGTAGAGTCTTATAATGTTTACAATGTGTCTTTTATGTGAGTTTTCCTGCACCGGTTCATCCTTGTGTTTGTTTCAAATAAGCCTTGCTAGCCTAAACCTTGTATCGAGAGGGAATACTTCTCATGCATCCAAAATACTTGAGCCAACCACTATGCCATTTGTGTCCACCATACCTACCTACTACATGGTATTTCTCCGCCATTCCAAAGTAAATTGCTTGAGTGCTACCTTTAAAATTCCATCATTCACCTTTGCAATATATAGCTCATGGGACAAATAGCTTAAAAACTATTGTGGTATTGAATATGTACTTATGCACTTTATCTCTTATTAAGTTGCTTGTTGTGCGATAACCATGTTTCTGGGGACGCCATCAACTATTCTTTGTTGAATATCATGTGAGTTGCTATGCCTGTTCGTCTTGTCTGAAGTAAGAGAGATCTACCACCTTATGGTTAAGCATGCATATTGTTAGAGAAGAACATTGGGCCGCTAACTAAAGCCATGATCCATGGTGGAAGTTTCAGTTTTGGACATATATCCTCAATCTCATATGAGAAAATTATTAATTGTTGTTACATGCTTATGCATAAAAGAGGAGTCCATTATCTGTTGTCTATGTTGTCCCGGTATGGATGTCTAAGTTGAGAATAATCAATAGCGAGAAATCCAATGCGAGCTTTCTCCTTAGACCTTTGTACAGGCGGCATAGAGGTACCCCTTTGTGACACTTGGTTAAAACATGTGCATTGTGATGATCCGGTAGTCCAAGCTAATTAGGACAAGGTGCGGGCACTATTAGTATACTATGCATGAGGCTTGCAACTTGTAAGATATAATTTACATGATACATATGCTTTATTACTACCGTTGACAAAATTGTTTCATGTTTTCAAAATCAAAGCTCTAGCACAAATATAGCAATCGATGCTTTTCCTCTATGGAGGACCATTCTTTTACTTTCATTGTTGAGTCAGTTCACCTATTTCTCTCCACCTCAAGAAGCAAACACTTGTGTGAACTGTGCATTGATTCCTACATACTTGCATATTGCACTTATTATATTACTCTATGTTGACAATATCCATGAGATATACATGTTATAAGTTGAAAGCAACCGCTGAAACTTAATCTTCCTTTGTGTTGCTTCAATACCTTTACTTTGATTTATTGCTTTATGAGTTAACTTTTATGCAAGACTTATTGATGCTTGTCTTGAAGTACTATTCATGAAAAGTCTTTGCTATATGATTCACTTGTTTACTCATGTCATATACATTGTTTTGATCGCTGCATTCACTACATATGCTTTACAAATAGTATGATCAAGGTTATGATGGCATGTCACTCCAGAAATTATCTTTGTTATCGTTTTACCTGCTCGGGACGAGCAGAACTAAGCTTGGGGATGCTGATACGTCTCCAACGTATCGATAATTTCTTATGTTCCATGCCACATTATTGATGTTATCTACATGTTTTATGCACACTTTATGTCATATTCGTGCATTTTCTGGAACTAACCTATTAACAAGATGCCGAAGTACCGATTCTTTGTTTTCTGCTATTTTTGGTTTCAGAAATCCTAGTAACGAAATATTCTCGGAATTGGACGAAATCAACGCCCAGGGTCCTATTTTGCCACGAAGCTTCCAGAAGACCGAAGAGGAGACGAAGTGGGGCCACGAGGTGGCCAAACCCTAGGGCGGCGCGGCCCAGGCCCTGGCCGCGCCGACCTATGGTGTGGGCCCCTCGTGCCGCCTCCTGACTTGCCCTTCCGCCTACTTAAAGCCTCCGTCGCGAAACCCCCAGTACCGAGAGCCACGATACGGAAAACCTTACTGAGACGCCGCCGCCGCCAATCCCATCTCGGGGGATTCAGGAGATCGCCTCTGGCACCTGCCGGAGGGGATTCATCTCCCGGAGGACTCTACACCGCCATGGTCGCCTCCGGAGTGATGTGTGAGTAGTCTACCCCTGGACTATGGGTCCATAGCTGTAGCTAGATGGTTGTCTTCTCCCCATTGTGCTTCATTGTCGGGTCTTGTGAGCTGCCTAACATGATCAAGATCATCTATCTTTAATTCTATATGTTGCGTTTGTTGGGATCCGATGAATAGAGAATACTTGTTATGTTGATTATCAAAGTTATGTCTATGTGTTGTTTATGATCTTGCATGCTCTCCGTTATTAGTAGATGCTCTGGCCAAGTTGATGCTAGTAACTCCAAGAGGGAGTATTTATGCTCGATAGTGGGTTCATGTCTCCGTGAATCTGGAGGGGTGACAAGAACCTCTAAGGTTATGGATGTGCTGTTGCCACTAGGGATAATACATTGGTGCTATGTTCAAGGATGTAGTCACTGATTACATTACGCGCAATACTTAATGCAATTGTCTGTTGTTAGCAACTTAATACTGGAGGGGGTTCGGATGATAACCTGAAGGTGGACTTTTTAGGCATAGATGCATGCTGGATAGCGGTCTATGTACTTTGTCGTAATGCCCAATTAAATCTCACAATACTCATCATAATATGTATGTGCATGGTCATGCCCTCTCTATTTGTCAATTGCCCAACTGTAATTTGTTCACCCAACATGCTGTTTATCTTATGGGAGAGACACCTCTAGTGAACTGTGGACCCCGGTCCAATTCTCTTTACTGAAATACAATCTACTGCAATACTGTTCTACTGTTTTCTGCAAACAATCATCATCCACACTATACATCTAATCCTTTGTTACAGCAAGCCGGTGAGATTGACAACCTCACTGTTTCGTTGGGGAAAAGTACTTTGGTTGTGTTGTGCAGGTTCCACGTTGGCGCCGGAATCTCTGGTGTTGCGCCGCACTACATCCCGCCGCCATCAACCTTCAACGTGCTTCTTGGCTCCTACTGGTTCGATAAACCTTGGTTTCATACTGAGGGAAAACTTGCCGCTGTACGCATCACACCTTCCTCTTGGGGTTCCCAACGGACGCGTGTTGTACGCGTATCAGGATCCCGCTACCACCAAGTAAAGATAGTGTGGCCACTCCTGCCACAGTACGTGCGAGGAAGTGATGTCGAACCACGAGGCTGCTGGGGCTGACGCTAGCCCTGGAACAGAGCAGTAGGGAGTATCGGCTGTGCCGGAGACCGCAACGAAGCCGGCGGCATAGGAGGTCCACGAGCAGACGGCACAGGAGGGCCACGAGCAGCAAGAATAGAGGGAACCTCAAGAAGGCCAGCTCCACGAAGACGAGTCTCCTCAGCACGAAGCTCAGCAACTACCTCAGAGAGCGGAACACGACCACGGGCAAGCAGCTGGGCACGACGCGGCTCAAACTCCTTGCGGAGCCGCGACAAGAACTCAAAAACACGCTGGAACTCCAGATCCACGCGCACAGTCAGACAGCAGGGATATGTGGCACACACAGCTGTACGAAGAGAATCAAGCTGACTTCAAATAGCAGCACTCTGAGTGTAGAACTCATCAATAGTAGAATCACCCTGCTGAAGGGCATGCTCCTGGCGGACCACAGACAGGTAAAGAGCATCCCCAGACGGCTGATAGCGCTGACGAAGAAAAGCCCACTGAGCAACAGCGGTGGGAAGACCCATAAACTCAGCAGTATACTGAGGCAGAACACTGGAGGTGAGAACAGCAGCAGCACGAGCATCCTCATCTATCCACTGAGTGTACTCAGTCAGATCCAGCCGGTAAGTCGCAACGGCAGTAGAGTGGTCCTGGACCTTCCGGTCATAATCAGCCAGAGCAATGTCATCAGCACTCTTGGCTGCATCTTTATCCGCCTGAGTAGCATCAGGGCAAGGGAAACAGGTGGCGGTGCAACAGGCACCATAGGAGCAACGGGGCGCGGCGGACAGGAGACCTCGCCAGAAAGCACACCCCAAAGACGAAGCCCGCGCATGTGGATGCGCATGAAGGCAGCGAAACCAGGGTAATTCGTGCCATCAAAGATCACCGGGCAGCGAGGGATCGCAACATAGCCCGATGAGGAAGACATAGTTTTTTTTTTCAGATTTTTTTTCCAGACTCAACTCAGATCAGATCGAATAGCTGCGGGACGAAGAGGCCTCGACAAGACGAGGCGGCCAGGAGAGCGGGACAAGGCGGCGGGGAGAGCAGCTGGCAGCGGAGGCGCGGAACTGCGGGCGGCCGGGGGCACGGGGGCGACCGGAGAGAGAGGTGGCCGGCAGGGAGGCGCACGGGGGCGGGGCGCACGAGGGCAAGCCGGCCAGGGGTGGCCGGAGGAGGAGAAGAGGCGGCGGCCGGGGAAGAAGAGGCGGCGGTCGGGAAGCAGCCGGAGGTGCGGCAGCCGGAGGAGAGAGAGTCGGACGGAACAAGCTTCAATGATGGCCGTACGGACTAGAGGACCAAATTTTGCTCTGATACCATGTTAGGGCAATATGCTTGTTGTATTACCAGGGGGCCAAAGGCCACAATATATAGTACATGTACAGGTACACATATGCAGAAAGCCCGCTAACATATGGGGAAACTACAATAGACAGATATATATATCTAACAGTATCATCCAAATTGATCTCTTTAGTCACCCTCCTTATGTTAATGTATGTCCTCTTTCCTTATTGCACAAACCTTATTAGTTACATTTTGCATGCATGCTATGATTTCTGTTATGCGAGGACCAATGGATGTACCAGAACAACGGCTTATGATATTCAATAAAGGCTTTTCTTTTATAGTTGTTTTTGTCTTTTCCTTTATAGTTGTTTTTGGCGGATATGTAGTATCCATGGATTAGCTTTTCTCTTAGTGTCGTGGTTAAATTTAACTATTCATTCAGTGGGAGGCGTCGTTCCGTCGACAACGAGGCGCCAGTGGTGACTTCGTCAATTTCAAGATCCCGCCGGCTCAGTCTTTCGGAGGTGCTCATAGGGGTAGGGTGTGCGTGTGTGCGTTCATGGGGGTGAGTGTATGCGCGTGTATGTGAGCATCTGCGTTGTACTGTGTTTCTCAAAAAAAAATTTAACTATTTATCTTGTCTTGGATAAGTACAGAGGCGGATCCAAGGGGGGGCGAGCGGTGGCCAGGCCCCCCCTATGCTTCGGCCACCCCTAACGTCATGTAGCAGGGGCCAGGTATATACATGTGTTTGTCTTAATAGTCCGGCCATTAGCCCAAGTCCTAATTCTAAATTTCTAATCCAGCTCAGACCGAAGCAATTAGTCAATACCCAAAGCCCACAAGGCCACTTACGTACTAGCCTAGGGCCCAGGCAAAACAGAAGCCATCGTTTGATGCACGAATTGCACCTATTGCAGATCGATTCGGTTTCCCAGCTCTTGGCGATCCAATCTGCTGGATTGATGATTAGTTTTCCTCCTCGCCCGCTGTATAGCTGCACACGACTTCCTCTTCCTGGTTGAGCATCCCCGCTGCAAAAGATTCAAGCAATCTATGATAATTGTCAACGAGAACTAAGGCCTGACGCCGTCCCGCGCGCCGCGTGGCCACACCCTAATTCCTATCCAGATCACGCCAAGGTATGTATTGCAGTATTACTAATCACGTTCTAGTTTGATTACTAAATCAAATAATTGCTCTATGCTAATCCGTTTGCCAGTTTTAATGGTGGTATAATTGGAAAGTACATAGCTGCAAAGATGGACTTTGATGAGATTATTGATTTGTTTGATAGGCCCGGTTGTAGTCTCATAAATCTACATTCAAACTAGTGGAATTGTAGTTTTATATTCAATATATTGTTACAGCTTAATATGAAGGTTTGAGAAAGCGCGTAAATGGTGCGGTGGCCTTCCGCTTAGCGCTTTAGCGCGCATAAGCCGCACTTTTTTCCCTCTTTTTTCCACTTAAGCGCTTGTGCAATCGATGCAGATGACCTTCGTATTGCGCTTCAGCATGCATAAGCGACGTCTTTTTCCGCTTTCCTGAACCTTGCTTAATATCCATATTATATACTTCTAAGAATTGCTATTTTTCGTGTTGGTATATCTCTTCTATGATCATTGTCTTCGTCGCCTGGCCCCCCCCATGCTCAAATCCTGGATCCGCCCCTGGATAAGTACCTCTAATTTGTATTATGTTACTATCATTTAATCATGTATTTTATTTTAATGACATCATCTTGTATAGTTTGCATGTCAACATAACGTTTCTCTTAATTCCCTTTGGATATACATTGTAATGGTTACCTCTAGTGTTTTGTGACCAACTTAATTTTTTCACTAAAATATAAGATCAACGATTTTGATGATATTTATGAGACGGATTTCATAGTTATTTCGTACAAGTTTGAAGCATTGTTTGCTCGTTTGTCGTGTGCAATGTATATGACGTCAAGAGGAAACAATTTTAGCCTAATTATATTTTGTAGTTTCTTCTAAGAAGAGTGAGGTGGGAGTGAGGGTTTGAGAAGGTCAGGTGAAATGAATGATTTTATAGTGTCGGGTGAAGATCCATAGATAGGAAATTTACCCTAGAGATTTCTACAATTTTCATGCAAGTGACCTGTCAAATCGTTCCATTTTATGATTTTTGCATAGCAATATGGGGCTGCCACACAAAAGCACGCCCATACAATGGACAGGTCCAAATTTTTTCGATAAAGGGAATATATTAATATCGAGAGATACCAATTACACCCAGCCTCTGCAACAACGCACCACCCTAATGGCACTACGGATGCACACAACCAAAAAAAGGAAAAGAAAACTAAGAAACAAAAGTCCCGCTACAGTATCACGGATCTAACAACAACAATACATCCACCACCATGACAACACCTGAATTACAGACTCTCCAAAAAACGACGCCTCCAAGAAGGGAACAATGCTCCAACACCGTCGTCGCCCGATCAAAGATCTTAGGTTTTCACCCTGAAGATAGTCCCCACTCTCAAAACAATGCCTCCACCAAGGTCACTGCCAGGCACAACCAGTTAAGGCCAGACCTTGGGTTTTCACCCTGAAAGGTAGGACTCTGCGCTTCACATGTGTTGTCGCCCACACTTTCATACCGCTGCTGTGAAGCCCGGACACCAAGCAAACCCCTCAACAGCGCGGAGACTTGAACCTCCCTTAGCTAGTCCTCCCCTCCGGCCTTCATGAAATTCTCTTCTTCCGACTTTCATCATGGATCCATAGCCACTTGATGTCAACACAGAAAAAGAGCTTCGCGCCGCTCCCTCCAGAACCAAACGGTCGGAATAAACGCATGGGTGCGCACGACCGAATACCTCCAATCCAGCAAACTCCAGGCAAAGCACTGTTACATTCGCCGGCGGAGCCTTCCGGAACTCAACCCTCCGGCAAGATCACGAGTCCAGGCCTCCGGCAGGTCCTCCTCTTCACGCAAGAGAGGCCCTAGGACCACCGCCTTTATTCAGGCCGGACCCCCACGTCGGCGACCATCCCGGGCTGGCCAACCCAACCCTCCACCGGCGGCACCATCGCCGGCTTCCATGCACCTCCATCTCACCGCCGGATGGCCATGATAGATCAAAAATCCACCACCACCAACCGCAGGCCGACCCTCTCCAGCGAAGAAGAGGCCACATCCTCCGTCAAACCCAAGGCTGCTGCCCCGGGCGCCCTCGTGTCGCGGAAGATGCCCGAGATCGCCTCCACGCACCAACGAGAGGCGTGGGTGGATGGCATGGCGTAGACCGAGGGTCTGGCCGCCGCCCACCACCAACCCCTGCCGGAGTGCTGCGGGAAGCCGACGAGAAGAGGGAGACCGCAGCGCCGCCCATCCCACCCGCGCCGACCGGTCCGCCAGGGGACAGCCGACGGGAGGAGGGCCGCCGCCGCCGTCGCCCATCCCGCGCGTCTGCTCCGCCAAGCATCGAAGAGGTGGGGATCCGGACGCCGATCTCCACGCGGCAACGAGGAAGGCCCCCCGCCGCCGCCACGCCCCGAGGGACTTTGCCCCGGCGGCGCTACCGGCGGCGGCGGCGGCGGCGGCGGAGGGTTGGGGGCGGAGAGTCCTCTCTGAAAAATTGGTCTTAAGTTCTGACAGGTCCAAATATATAGGAAAGTAACGGATGGGCGAAAAGATTCGATGGTCGACAACTCCACAGATTCTTATGTAGAGCTGAAAACTAAATGGTTGCCTGCTAGACACCTGGCGCCGATGCATCCTCCCTGTCTAACCAAACAAGGAGCTTAGATTTACAAATTTCTAGATTTCGTAAAAGATAACACCAAAAGTAATGGGCATGCCTGCACTCCCTTTTCCCCAAATCTTGACGTGGGCACACACCCCATGTGGCTGCCCAAATGCTCACCATGATCCATGGGTTGCATCCTCCAACTCCAGATACAGGAGTATCTAGCTAGGCTTTGGAGCTAGCTCACATGCATGCCATCTGTCCCTTAACTAACATAACTCCCTAGCTAGCTTGCTCCTTAATCATGCCTCCTCCAATTAACTAGTTTGCTACTTATAACCTGCTAAGTTGAAAATAATGATCGACCGATGCGTGCTTAATTTGGTCGATCGGTGGAGGTGTGTCGTGCCACCCACTTGTTGGAACAGAACATGCTGCACCTCTGCTTTAGCCCAAAGCATGGGTGCAGCTTTAGTGCTCAAATTAGTTAGATAGATCATACGTACCGGCGGCACTATTGCTTTCCAAGGCCATAAATAGTAGATTAGGACTTGCATTGCTTCTAGTATAGTACAGCCCCCTGCTTCCTTGTTGCCGAAGGTTCTGCTCCATGCATATGTTCAGCAAATTAAGTTTTGTTCTATGATACGCTTCTCTACGCTTCTATGCTAAAGAAAACATTAGCTAGCTATATGTGTCTCTCATATCAATTTATAGCTCAGAGATATATAATATATCATCACTCCAAAGATAACTTGCTTCCCATGATATGCAAGGTTGGAATATAATTATTCTATACAGATGAGATGCGCATTAATTAACTATGCGATCGACAATGACCTGCGATCGATATGCGGTTCGAGTGGCTTAGCTGAGCTATTTCCATTTGGAACAGAACATTGCTTTTTTTTTTTTACATTGCATAAACTAGCTAGGCCAGAATATATACTCCGACGTATGCACACCCCATGTTTTCAGGTATGTCTTTTTGATGATCGATCTATCTGCACTCTGCAGCTGTCAGTGGACATGAATTAGTGACCATACGTATATATGCACGTACCTGAAAACAAAAGTGTTCACCAATCAGTCTCTTTTCCTCATACGTATGCACGTACGTATACAACCATGGAAGAAGATTGCGACAGAGTTTCTGCTCTCTCTCGGTGTCTCCACCCAGAAATACTGCTCTCTCGGAGTAAAATACCAATTATAAATATCAGCTGTGTGCTCAGATCATTTGAAATTTGGTTGCTAAGCACACGTACGTAATTTTTCTAGGCGTTCCAGTCCTAAACAATGTGTTTTTTATGGAATTGTAAAACAAAGCAGTCAAGGCGTTAGATTCGGCAGCGTTTCATTCCTTAGCGACTAAGGATTACGAGGTAGCTAGGCATAGCTAGCTAAAACCCTGTGGCTGGGTTGTTAGGTTTGCCTTGCGTATGTTGTAATTCCATGGCCATGCACGTCGCTCTCGATGGCCAGCTTTGCTTGTTGCTCGGGTCGACGATTCCAAAGCTTTGCTTTGTACTATGTCTTTGCTGAGAATAACAATGATGGAATCCTTGCTAGTATCTAGCTAGCTACCTCTCACTATCTTGTCAAGGTCGATTTTTTCCACGGGAGAAGTTTCGATCCAGGTTCCAACCGATGAAGGTGGTAATTGGGTCGGGTTTCATTGGGTCAATTGTTACTAGACCTATGACATATGGCTCGCATACGGCATAAGATCGACGACAAACTGCTCATAGCAAAGCAACTGCGGATTAAAAATGCATGTCATGTGATTTGAAAATATTTAAGCGGTTGTTATTAGAACACTCGCGGTTGAATGATCGGTGGACACGAAATTGCAGCCATAATCTACGCATGACTAATCGGGTTACCCATGAGTAGTACGGCCCACAGAGTGCGACGACGAGTAGCCACGTTTGTTCACGGCGTAGGTGGATACAATTACCGGTCAATTTCTCTGTTGTGGACTATTTAGCCTAGTGATCATCGAGGTGTTACCTCGATCGACAGCGCATGCACCCGTATGTCGACACAACTTTTCTTCTTTTCTTCTAAAGAGAAAAAGAATAAAGCTCATCGTCAGTGAGCACTAGGAAAGTTGGTCCGCAAAACGTTTAAAAAAGATACTTGGGCCCCACTTAGCCCACGATGGCTGGGTCGAAACGGGCTATAAATAGGGTCCTCCTGCACTTGTCTCCCTCCCTTTTCCCTCTCCCGCCACCTAAACACACACACCAGATTCCCTTTTACACTTCTGCCCCTGCATTCTCTGGTAATTGTTCGGTTAGCGTAGCCATGGCCCTCCAGCACTACCCTGCCCACCACCACCACGACTTCCTCGAGGTGGAGGCCTTCCTCGCCGACATCGGCTTCGGCTACTTCAGTGAGGTGCCGCCGTCGCAGGACAACCACGTGGTCACGTCGCCGGAGGAGCCCGTGGTCACGTCCCCGGAGGACGGCACGTCGTCAGGCTCGGGTGGTACCGTCGCGTCTGCCTCCGGCGCCGGAGACGACGACCGTGGCGGCGACCGGTACAGGGGCGGGCGACCCGGAGACGACGAGCGGAGGCTGCGCCGCAAGATCTCGAACCGGGAGTCGGCGCGCCGGTCCCGCGCGCGCAAGCAGCAGCACCTCGACGAGCAGCGCGCCGCTGCGGCCGTGCTCCGAGCCTCCAATCGGGACCTCGCCGCGCAGCTCCGTGACGCCAGGGCGCGCGCCGCGCTCGTGGCGCTCGCCAACGCCAGGCTCCGCGCCGAGGGCCAGGCCCTGGGCCGACGCCTCGCCGCCGCGCGCCGCACCCTCGCGCTCATGCAGCTCTACGCCGCCTACGGCTCGACTCCGGCCGATTCAGCGTGCATGCGTTGATCTCCCCCTCCCGGCCTGCACGTACGAGGAACATTTTTTGACCTGGCGGAAGATCAGACCGAACGAAATGAATGGACGGACGGACGGACGAACTGTTATGTAGTAATCACCACTCATCATAGTACCATAATCTTGATGAAAAAAATGGTTCTAGCTAGCAGAACGGCTGTCAAAACGTACGTACCCAGCGCCAGCAGGCATGTGTTTGCACTGCACAAGCAATATAAGAGGACTGGCATCCATGATTCTCTCGAACCATTCCGATGCATGCGCTCCGTCGGATCCCAAACGTACGGCCATGATCGATCCGGCGAGCAACAGCGATGCTGAATTATTGTCTCTCACTCTCTGATCGTGGTTTAGCTAGTGCTTCGGCTTTGCCGTTGGCTAACTAGTGGATGTATCGTCTATCGTCTCTCTTGTTCTTCTTCGCCCTTCTTATTCGTCATCTTTGGCACTTGTCACACGCTCAGACCCGTGTCCAAAGTTTCTTGGTTAGTGGAGGAATTGCATATGTGCCTTCTTGTCATGGCTCGTGCTTTTCTTCCTTCATATATATTCTTTATCGTCGGCACTTGTCACGAATCTTGTCTAGATTTTCTTGGGTCATTAATTAAAGTTCGTGGAGAAATTGTTGCCTATGTGTGTTCTTGTCATGTCTCCCCGTTGTCTCCTTCTCTACTGCCTCGTAAAGAAATATTAGTGGCGAGTCCATCGACACGTCGTCGAAAGCAAAGCACGGACGGAGCAGAGAGCGAGGCAGCGGTGCCGTTTAGGACTTTGTCATATCGTTTGCATGCTCTTTAATCAAGAGTCCTCCACCAGTTCGGCCGGATTGTACACGGCGGCGCTGCTCGATTTGAGGTTGTGCGCACGGAAAACAGTCGGGAAGGGGTGGCAAAAGAAGTTTCGGGGATCTCGACAAAGAGCTCGATTTCCAGCTTCGATGGCGAGATTTCTGTGGTTATCATGTATAGAGGAAAGGAACTATGGATGGATTTTCGTGAAGAGGGGGTAAGAAATCTGGATTGATTTGGTAGGAATAGGAATTGAGATGCATACGAACTCTGGTTCCCCTATGCGGGACGGCGGATTCCGCGCAGAATCGCTGGAGGCGGTGAGCGTCGTGACGGATGAAAAAATCGAACCGGTTTTTGTCTCACGGGTGGCATTGGCTGTAATATGTAATTTGGTGGGAGGGCAAAACGGTCCAAAAAAATGTTGGACGAAATTTTTGACAAAAACCTTAGCTCCTTTATTATTAGGTATAGATACCCCTCGTACCGTCGTGCTTCTCAACGGGGTTCAGTCTTTACCTTGTTCCTTTTATAAATTCATTCATTCAATTTCAAACACAGGATCAGAATTAACATTGGATCGTCTCTCCCGTGAAAGAAAAGAGAGCCGATGGCTAGGGTGGAAACCCTAGCATTCCACCGTCACACATCTGCCTCGTTATCTCCAACTACGGCCGGGAATTGACGGGTCCCCGCTCCTCTGCTAGCTACTCCAGTGGTGGGAGGGGGTGAGGACCTCGGACCTGCGCTCGACGCTATAGAAGGTCCCTAAAGTTAGAGTTTGGTTAACCAGCCTCATCGCTATGGTGGATATGGCAGCGTTGTGCGGGACAAGAATAAGGTATTCCAGCCTCCTCGTCCACCCGTCAGCGGCGATCTCGCCGGTGGCGTTGAGGAGGACGGGGATTCGTCTGGTCGTCGCTTACATGGAATGGTGGATCTTGTCAAGTTTACACGTGTTAGAGGTTTGGTGTTAGAAAATTTGGATCAATTCAAGGGTTTAATGGCGGCGACTTTGGCTCTGGGGCGCTAAGACTTCCCGACTGTCATCAACATCGTCAGGCTACTTTTACTTCCTGTGAACTCAAGACCTCATGAAATAGATTCGGATCTTTCCCGGAAAAAAAAATTCATTCAACGTATTCTATCCAAAGTACTAGTACTACTAGTAGTATACTAGTTCTATCTGGATTCAGGATACTACTTTTATTTTGGAAAATCAAATAGTTTCCCATATAACAATACCCACGAGTCCCCGCCGTGCTTCTCGACGCCGTTCAGTCTTCCTCGCTCCTGACCCCGTCGATCTCTAGTCCCCTCCTTCCGTCGTCGTCTTCGCTCGCAAAGAGCATCAGCCAATGGCGGACAAGACGTACGTCACGTATGTCGCCTTTGAGGGGCACGTCATCAAGACCACCGTCACGTCCTCCGGCACAGCCGTCAAGCGCTGGCTCCGGGAGATCCGCTACATGTACCGCTGGGTCTACCACAAGCTCATCGTCGGCCTGGACGTGGAGTGGTGCCCCAGCTTCAGCCGCGTGCAGAACCCCGTGGCGCTCCTGCAGCTCTGCGTCGGCCACCGCTGCCTCATCTTCCAGCTCCTCCACGCCGACTACATCCCCGACGCCCTCGCGATGTTCCTCGCCGACCCTGGCTTCCGCTTCGTCGGCGTCGGCGTGCAGGAGGACGCCAACCGCCTCGACAACGACCACCGTCTCGATGTGGCCACCACCGTCGACCTGCGCGGCCTCGCGGCGGACGGGATGCATAGGCCGGAGCTCGGCAAGGCCGGGCTCAAGGGCATCGCGAGCGCCGTCATGGGGGTCAACATAGAGAAGCCACGCAACGTGACTATGGGGCCGTGGGACGACTACGAGCTATCGGAAGAGCAGATCCAGTACGCCTGCATCGACGCCTTCGTCTCCTTCGAGGTCGGCCGGAAGCTGCTCACCGGCGACTACTAGCCGGCGATCGAGATGTCTGATCGAGGTGATGGCCGTATCTCTCACTAGTGCGTTCAGATTTGGGTCCGTTTCAACGTCAGAGAAATCCGTATGTCTAGTTGCGTTTCAAACCCCCGCCTCCTCCTCCTGTTCTCTGTTGCTTTTAGATTGTTTGTGAGTGAACTCTGTTCCTGTTTGTGTTTCATCGGCCCAGATTTACGTGCCTTCGTTCCGTTTGTATTGGCACATAAAAAACAAGATGAACACTCGAGAATTTAGTACTTATTCTATCTTACAATAGGATGCCTCTAATATTTAGATAAAATTAAGTTTCTCAAAGTTTGATCAACTTTTTAGAAAAAAGTATCAACATTTATGATCCAAATTAATATTTTAGAACCATCATAAAATATATTTTCATATTATGTGCAATTTAAAATTTTGGATGTTATATTTTTGGTATATTATACCTGCTCAATCTTTTAAAAGTTTAATTTTGACTAAAAACTATGCATCTTAATTTGGAAAGGGCGAAATACTGTATTAAAAGACCTTTAATGGACGATTCAATCTTCAACTCAGACGAACGCCAAACGCCCGTACCGCTAGTATGTTGCAGCCGTTACTGCTACTGTACTCACACAGTATGATATTTTGCGTAAATCTACCACAATTTAAAACAATTTACCTCAAAATCACCAGGATACATATTTTTCGCAAAGAAACCACCTATCTAAAGTGACACCATGACAAGAAGTATTTTTTGCGAGACCCGCTGTAAGTGATGACATGGCACTAGATCCACTCATCGCTTAACTCATCCTTCAAAGTAGACATGAGACCCACATGTCTCCTATGCCTTTTTTTTTGCCAATCCCCTCCTGGTTACCTCGCAACTCTCCTTCCCCCATTGTCGACGGCATGCATCTCCTACTACTAGCACTACTAGGAAAAGGCCTATCGCCAGCGCACCTATTTTGCTTATTGTCGGCGCAGTAGGGTACGCCGACGAGAACATGCCGGTGGTAACAGCTTATTGCTAGTGCACCAACTGGTGTGCCGGCGGTAACACGATTTATTGCCGGCGCACCAGCATGGTGCGCCGGCGGTAATGTTTTTCGAAATTCAAAAAAAAAAAGCCGACCTAGATCTAGATCTAGATCGGGCTCGTCCTCGAAAACCATGGTCGTGGGCCGCCGTGTTGTCGTCGCCGCGCCGGTGTAGGAGGTGGAGGAGGAGGAGGCTGGAGGTGTAGGTGGAGGAGGAGGAGGAGGAGGAGGAGGGAAAGAGGAGGAGTGAGGAGGGAAAGAGGCCATTTCCCATATATACTATAGCGCCGCCGCACCACTATGCCTGTTCATCGGCTGTATTTGTTTTTAAAAAAATTTCACCAAAATCTTAAACCTTAGAAAAACTCTGTTTTCCTTTTCGAATTTTATGAATTTTAAAAAACGCTAAATGCCAGAGAATAACCTTTTCCACTCCTACCTCCCGGCCTCCATGGAAGTTGAACCTGCAAGCGGCGATGGGGGACAGGATAGTCGACAAGATGAACCAGGAATCCCGGTAGTGAAATTAATAGAAGGGGGAGGGGGGTTAGAGGGAAGCATAGGAGCACATAGGTAGTTGAGCGAGGTAACCGCCTTGCAGAGCTGATGAGGCGGCGATGACATACACCAGGCTTGGATCTGCCCCTCCCGCCGAGCGCCACACGAGCGTGAACAGGTCGCGCACACTAACGTCGTCTAGTCTTCTCCGCACCATTGTGCGAAAAATAAAGAAAACATAGAAGGAATAGAAAAAACAGTAGCATCTAACGTAGATCTGCTCCAACTGTTATCACGGTGCAGCCTGACCATGGGTTCCACCATTCAGAGACGTCGTTAACTAGTATAAAACGACGTCACGCTATCACTTTGGACAGGTGGTTATTTGCGAAAAAATGAAAACCGGTGGTTTATTCGTTCCGAATTATGGTGGTTTTATGCACTTTGCTCTATTTCACATATGTATGTCATTCATTTAAGTTATGCATAGATAACTTTTCAACTGTTGCAAATGTACTCAAAAGGCTACGGAAGTTCATATATAGATCGAATGTAGGTATATAGATGGAATAGAAATAAACTTGAAAAATATTCCTTGAAATTGTGAGAAGATTGACCACACTTGGGCCTACTGATTGGATGTCAAATTTCTCATTTATCTCCTTTCTTTCTTCTTGTAATAAATCCATAATATAATACGCTAGAAGAGTTTACTTCAACTTAGCATGTTGAAAAAGAATTCAAGGGTTCGTTTGATAGAATTGCTACAAAATTTAGGATTTTGTTGTAGATTTCGAAAACAAAGTAAGTTCGTCTTTTAAGTGCATGCCAATCGATTGAAGTTGTGACTTTGCAGGAGCAACTAGCGACTATATTCGAATTGAAGCTGAAACAGATTCACGACTCTCTTATGTTACCCTTGAACAAGCGATATGCCTACTACTCCTCGGAGCTAGCAGTTGGCATGTCAATCATGTTCAAAAATGTCAACACGATTAGCTTCTTTGGTGAGGTGGCGCATAGCCCTCACGGCGGTGTCCTCCACCGGGTCCTCATCGATATCCGTCAGCTCAAGTGGCGGAGGCGGAGCAGGGCCGAATTGGTCGGCCCCATCTCGCGTGGAGGTGGAGGGGGCGGAGGAGAGCACGGTGGCGGTGGCGATTTGGGAATGGAGGTGGAGCGGTTGCCGGTGATGGTTAGAGGAAGCAAGGGGAAATGGAGGTTTACTCCATCCGAGGCCTTGCGGCCGCCTTAAGTAGGGGCTTCGCGGGCCAGGATGAAGTATCCCCCATCCAAAATCGTGATGCAAGCTGAAATGGAGCATCTGTTCGGGCATGTATTTAGTCCAAAACCACAAAAAAGAACTACGACACCAGCACCGGATAGGAGGTCTGCTAGAGATGCTCTTTGCGACATTCTTGACAGCAGTCCCCATATGTGCAATACCACCCATAAAGTGGTGGAAACATGTGGTGCATATGTCCCTTAGATCAGCCCTCGAATCTAAGAAACATGGAACTGATTCTGTTCGGCTGACCGATCTGGCTAACCATGGATTTTATTTCCACCAGATGTTCTTGATTTAATCCGTCTAAACTAGTTAATTCTCTCGGTCTTGTTTCTTACTTTGCATAGTAGATAATTATCCCGATCTCTTCACCAAGCGGGTAATCCAAACGAGGAAATCGCTCCGTTAAAACATTGTGCTTGAATGCAGCATGAAGTCACATGGGATTTACTTTTGTTTGCTTTGTGTTTTAGTCGTAAGAGATGAATGCTATAGTACAGAAGTAGAAATAGTTACAAGAAGTTTGCACTGTCAGCCGTTGTGAACAACAGCGACAGAGGTTTAAACCCGTCTCCAAACACCCAGCCTCTATCCTACGCCTACTCTCAAATCAAAAACACCATTAACACCTCTCCTAGTGATAGTCCAAAGCTTGAACTCATTGCAAATTTGGCTTGAGAGCTGCTGAACACTCCTTGTTTGGCATATTCCCAAACACCCAAACATTTCTGTTTTTCCATAGACTCCAGCTTCCAAGAATGACTAGCGCGCCGAAGTTTCCTCGAGTCTTCTTGCTGAAATCCTGTCTAGCTCTTTGCCGCCAAGACTCAAGTCTGCACGTACGTAGACCTGGGCGCTGCAATAGCAATGTTCAGATTGGACAAGGTTTGAACCAAAACCTGTCTCGCATGCACACATTGTGTGAAGATGTGGTCCGCCTTGTCCTCGTCTTGTAAGCAAACGAAGCAGGCCACCGCCTGATCTAGCAGTCCATGGCTCCGTGTCCGGTCTGACGTCCACAACTGGTACTGAACCGCAAGCCAGGTTAAGATCTCACATTTTATGGGGGCACCATTCTCCCAAATGGCCTCGGCAGGTAGATCCCTTCTGGAGTAGTTCACAGGTAGACCTAGCGGAGTATTGGACATCCGAAGACCACGGCCAAATGAACTTGTCCTCCGCGTCAGAGTCCCTTCGTAGGTTGCCCCCTTTGTAAATTGTCAATTTGGAGCCAGAGGTGTACACACTGAATCGCCGCTTCCTGCATCAGGGTTCAGAGATATCAAGCAGCCAGCTGTTGTTTTGCAGCGTGGTCTCCACTGACCTTCTGTTGCGGTTCCTGGTGTTAACTAGCGGCACCACCTCCCTAACAGACTCGCCATGATACATCTGTCCTTCCAAAAAAGAAGACTCCCCATCTCCAACTAGGATGCCTATCAGGCTGTCAAAGTTTCGGTGGCCAGAGTATCCTTGATCATCAGCAAGCCTATCCACGATCTGTTTATGCCCGATCTGCGTAGCCACTCCCATCGAATACGCAGGATCAGGCCTTGCTTTTTGAGGCCTAAGCCACCAAAACGAATAGGCTTGCATATGTTGTCCCAGGCGACTAAGCACTTCCCGCCATTAACCTCTTATTTCCCAGCCAAAAAGAAGGCGCACACCAATTTATTCAGTTCCTCCAGGGATCAGGAGGTGGTGCACGGGTCTAGCTGCAATGACTGATTTAATCAGTATCAACCTTCCCTCCCTTGCGACCATGCCATGCTGCCAAGAAGGGATGCACTCCAGGAACTTGTCGCGGCCCGGTTGCCACTCAGCCTTGGTCATGGGCCATAAGGCAAGTTGCAACCCGAGATATTTAATGGGGAACTCTGCTATTGGGCATTGCAACAGGTCAGACACCAGGGCTGCATCGTGTGCCTCGCCACTGATAAGAGTGGCCGAGGACTTAGTGTATTTGATTCTCAGTCCAGACGCTGTGCCAAAGCTCTTCAGGATTTCCCGGGTTGCAACAAGATGGCTCTGGATCTGGACATTCAATCGCGAAGAAACTAATGATGTTGAAAATTTGATTCGAATAAAGTTATCAGGTAGAAGACACCAACTTAGTCTTCTGTTATCTAATTGAAACAGCCAACAAAACTGTACGTGTGCATCTGCTTCTTTTTGTAGACGCTGCAGGCGTTGCTCCACCCAGAAGGTTCAGGTCATATCATCCTCGCACGTTAAAAGAGGTACTTGGACATGGGCACACAAAGGAATGGCCTGATTTTCTCCGGCAGCCAGTCCTCCCCAATATGGAAAATGATATTCAATGTGTGCTCAGCCATCTTGGCATAATCTGATAGTAGTTAGGATGTATGATCGATCCGGATGTTGTATCCTTGAAAGAGCAACCTACGGGGGCAGCACACTAGTACACAGGAAATGCCTCTCTCAGTACAAATTTGAAAACAAACGAATGTTTTGTCACTAAAGAATGGTAGTGTTTCTCCAATCATGAAATGACTAAAATTAGTTGAACAAATAGTAAAACCATGAAGAACCAGAATCTGAAATTACTCTTGGGCTATCGCTTGCATATGATTGTGGCCTTTTGCTCCCCGCACGGTGGGAGATATGTAGTGATACATAGACAGATATTATCTAGGCTAACGTAGAAAAATAATACTCGACTGACTAAAACAAATGGGTCCATGCATCCTTAGAGCACATACAAAGTTGGACTGAAATGACACACAAGATTGGTGTCCCTTTTATCCAAAATAAAATAATTCATGCAGTTTACGTGCTCGTAAAACAACAGTCAGCAGGTTAACTATGAATAAAGACAACAAGATGCAAGTATAGAAGTGTCACACAGATGCACACTTCAGGTACTAGCCAGCAATATAAAACGGCAACCGTGAAACATATACATCACTGCAACTCATGGTTTCAGAGAAATAAAATCTACTCCGTAGTACAACTCTACAGAAAATTGGTCTCTTTCATCATAACAACTTTAAATCGCAGGAACACAAAACTGTAGCTTTTTGGTGAAAGAGAACTCCAGGTGAAAGAAGATGCACATGAGCTAATTGCCGCTGGCCTGGTTCGCCACTAGCGCCATGATCCTGTGACAAGGGTTTTGCAACCAACTACCCATGTTGTTCTGAGTTTATTCTGCCCCTCCCTCCATGGTTCAGCCCAAGAGTTCAACCTGATCTTTTTTAACTTCGGGTTGAAGGGACTGTAAGAACAGGGCGTTCTACTGTGCCGGATGCAGGTAACAAGGTAAAAAGGTAAAAACAATGTACTTCTCGGTGCATCTTTGTGGTAGATGCTTCAGAGGTTAACTAGAGGCAGTGCTATTATTTATTCAGTCACGTAGAATAATCAAGCAAATCAGAAACTATCTATCTCTTTCTCACCAATCATCAAAGTGATAGGCCAAGAGAGCTGCTACTACATGGAGCCTCGATGTTCTACACCTATTGCCAGAGCTATACTACAGTTACTATACAAGCAAAGATGGACATAACTACATGATCTGCAAGGCCAGCCAACAGCTTCAACATATATTTTCTTCAAAACCTTAACTTCATCATATCAGATGATGAGGCTGTAGCGCTATTAGTACTATTTTGAGTATGTTAAAACAGCAGAAATATCTGGCTGGGAGCTTCAGAGGAAAAATTAGATGTGAATATGTTATGGCATTCGCAAAGTACAACGGACGGCTCGGTGCAGTATTCGTCCTGCCTGCCGTGGCTGTCTGGGTTGTTTTCTCGTGCTCGTGGGTTGGGCTGGACTTGGCAGCACCGTGGACAGCCCGCGCCCACTTATATCCCGAGAGCCAACCTGAACGAGTGAAAAAAGGTGACAACAGGCCCATGGGATGTGGTCTGCCTCTCCTACAATTTGATCAAGTAGGCTTGTATTGATGCCTTCTTCTCTTCGAGATCGGCCAGAAGCTGCTCACCGAAGAATACCCAACGCCCGGGGCGGAGCCAGAAATATATTTGAGAGGGGGCTTTTTGGGCACTTGTGTTGTATTTAGCTTAGTAAGTGGGGACATTAATGGTGAAAGTCTAGCACTTAACCTTGTTGGTGAAAATTGAGTGGGGGCAATTGCACCCACTCCACCTGGATCCGCCCCTGGCCCCACGCCGACTTTGCAACGACGAGGGGGACTAGCTCGCAACATTAAGGCGCCTTTTGTGCCGACACACTTTTAGTGGACTACCAACTATTTTTGTTTCCGTGATTCGTGTCAGTTCTGATTTCAGTCTTCATCTTGTGATGTTCCAAATTTCTAACTCATTTGCTCTCAGTTCTCAAGTTTGGTACTTCGACCAGTTCAGAACTGAAGATTGTTGTTTCATACACACTTACAAAACATGTGTAGTTGCTATTTTTCCGGCTTATTCACAAATGTGGGGATCAACAATTTGCACTAGTATGGATAGTGCTAGGACTAGGATGGGAGCATATTCCCTGACACCTAGATTATGAAACAGAGCTCTTGCTTCGGATTGTTCACCATGCAACAACAATCAACTGTGTGTATAAAGTGCCACAATAGGTTTGGCCAAACATTGGAATCCATCTCAACTGCAAGAAATGGTGCTACTTGCATCGATTGCACATATCCTAGTAAAGAGAACTTCAAACTGAAACAAGGAGCTAAAATCAAACATAAAGTAAGTAATTTTGTGGAGATGGGATACCGTGAGGAGGTGAGGCCACAGATGGACCATACAACAGCGGAAGTATTGATTGCAGAAATGAGGAATGTTTCCTTGCGCAAGATGTTGCCCGTGAAGACATCATTCCTTTTCCCTTTTCATCAGATAGATTCAGCCATACAAGGGTGAAGCAGTAATGTTGACGTTCCATTGAACAGAATGTCGTAGTGATAGTAGTTCCTCTGCAAGGGGGAAGAGATTGTTGATTGCTCAAACATGGAATTTAGGTGCTGGTTAGTTGGTTATAAGCTAAATGTTGGTATATTCTTTAGGAGATGAGTCACACCTTTTTTTCAGCACAATGTGATCAGGATATCCCTAATAGTCCGTCCATATCTTGATGCATCATTGTGGTGGCTTCACAATGCACATCACTTTGTACTTCTTGGCCTGTAGATTCTGTGGTGCCGTGTTGCATCATTGCATGCTATATGCTGGCCTTTATGTTCTCTCGATTGTCTCAGAGACTGTAAGTCTGTGGGCAATGATCTCCAGCAGTGATGTCCCTCTGTGATACCCAGCTGTTCCCTCAAGGTCACTAGTTTTCATTCCAACCTTAGTCTTCTTGAATGTGGTCATCAGTTTGAAATGATGGCAATCAAGCCCTTTCAGATGTTCTTGCCACACAAAGCGAAATTCTTCAGCGTTTTCCTTGGTGTAACATCCCAAATTTTCAAATCAATAAGAAAAGGAGTTTCCAATATTCCAAATTTTTGGAACTAACAAAAACTTTTAATTTGTTGCATAGTGTGCATAGTGATCAGGCATGCTTGGTGGAGTTGTGCCATGATTGTTTGCTTGAGTGCTACTAATAACTCTAAAAACCCTAACCCTTGCAAATTGAGGTCCAAAAGAAATCAAATAAGAGAAAAGGAAAAATAAAAGAAAAAGCCATATGAGGGCTTATGGCCAATTTTGCAAATCATCAACCAAGGCCATAATGGCTTGTGCCAATGCTTGTGAAACCTGAATATACCAATAACAAACACTTTTGACCCAAAGAAACACAAATTTAAGCAAAGGAAAATTCAAATTCTAATCACATATGATAATGGTCAAAACTGAAATTTCTATCATCATACCCACTTTGAGCCCCTGGTTTAAGGGATTCTTAAACTAAACCCTCCCAATTCTTTTCACCTCATCCAAGACCATCTCAAGGTGAACACTTTTTGTGTTGACCACCATAGTTGACTCTGCCCCTATTGCTTAATATAAGAGTGACAAGTGGCAACCCTGAAACAAAGAGTAGATCATCCACTTTTTGAAATGTCACAAACCAGCACCATTTTGCACACCACCACCACCATTATGCTCCAAACATTATTCAAATCCACTCCACCAAAAATGGTTGCAAAATTCCAAAGTTCACTTCATGCGGCCATTTCATCGAGCACATGGCAGGCACCAAACTGGATTGGACACACACCCTATTAACCAGTGGATCCTTGCCTAAACCAACTTTGTGGGGTGATCATTACTGTCCTTCTTAGTCTCCTGGACCAAACCATGCACTTGCCCGTGGTGATTAAAGCGAGGGGAGAGGCAGAACACGGCCATGCCGTGCACCATGCCATCCTCCATGCCACTATCCTCCTCTCTCTCATCTAGCTTGCACCATCGTGTCCCTGGGTCTCTACACCCTCTACTGAACACGCTGGACCTAGCCCTTGGCCAAGGAGAACGCGACAAAGCGCTGGCCAGGACGCGCCCAGAACGCCCAGGCATGCCAGCGTGCACGCTCACCGCGCCCTGGACGCGCCAGAGCACGAGCTCGCCCCGTCGCCTCAGTCCTTCCCTACACCTCTACCTCTGCATCGAGCATCACCACCCCACCAGCTAGCGCCTAGACACGCCCAGCTACTCGCGGAGGCACTGTCGCCGTCGTCCCCTTCAAAGATTCGCCGCCAAGACCGCCGCAGACACGACATCATCTCGAGCCGTCCCTTCTCGCTTTCTCTGCGCCAGCTAGCACGCAAGCGCCGCTGTGATGATAGCAAGCTCAACCCGTCCTTACCTTGCCCTTTCGCGACCCAGAGACGCCGCGCCATGAGCGACCCGAGCACACCGCCGCAGCACCCCATCCCCGCTATAAATAGAGCACCCCCGCGCCTCATTTCTTCACACTCACCGCTTCTCCTCCCATCCTTGCTTCTCCTCGACCAGTGAATTAGCCACATCCTCGCCAGAGTAGCTCCAATTTGGAGCCGGAGCCCGCCAGTACCCGCAGATCACCGCCGTCGATTGGAGCTTCCCCGAGCCACGCCGCCGGTACCAGGAGCCTCGTCGTCCACGCCAACGTCGCCGCGCACCTCGCCGCCGACCGCCGGAGCACCGGTAGGCTCTCCCACCCCCTAGCCTCGCCGCCAACACCACGGGTTCTCGTCGGAGACGACGATGAACGCCGGCCGTTCGATCTATTTCTAATCGTGCGATCCAGTTTCATCCATACCGTTTCGCTGTGAAACTCTCGCTGACAGCGGGCCCCACCAGTCAGGCAGCCCACTCGCGCGAGACGCGCAGATGGGCTGGCCCAACTTCTTTTCCCCACTGCGGCCCAGTTCTCTTTCCCGCCTAGGCCCGTCAGTTTGAATTCGAATTTTTGGTTTAGTTAGAATTCCAATACTGGTACCATTTTCAAAATTTAATAGAATAAAATCTACTGAACCAAATTTGATAAATTTTATATATTTGGAAAGCTTATGAAATTGTCTAAACAACTACACTGGTTACAACCCTAGATGTGTTGTAGATTTAAAGTAGCAAAAATAACAAGGCAGGGCCTTTTCCAACTTCAAACTTTATTTAAAATTCAACCAAAAATGATTTTGAGTTGATTCCAACTCTCACACATCACTTCTGACAAACCCTAATTGTTTATGAAAAAAGATAGCATAGTTGTTTGTATGATCATGGGCTAGAGCAAAAATAATGGCTATGGAGCCATTTCTAGTCTATTTAAGTCATCCAAATTATTTTGTTTAAATAGTATGAGAGTTACTCTCTCATTTAAATCTTGTCTTAAGTAGTGAAAGATGAGGTAATGATCTTAGTCTATAGTACCTCATGTTTAATTACTTAATGATAGTAAATTGTTCCATAGTAGTTAAATTGCATGAGATATAGTATCTCATTTAAATCCTTTCCCCAATGATATATATGAGGTGTTGACCTTGGTCAACAAATGATCATCCCTTATTATTTGAGGAAATTAAATCTTAAGAAGATTCAATGAGAGGAAATTATCTTCTCTTACAAGTTTCTTAAAACACAAGTCAACCCCCTCTCATGATTAATGCGTGATGCTAGAATGATTAGTGTGGACCATTTGTGTGATTAGTCTAGCCCTTAAAAATTGTTTGGTGATTGTATACCTCGTATCCGTTTATAGACGCTAGTACCGAGGAATACCAGGAGGAGGAGGTCTACGAGGAGGAAGAAGAACACTTTGATCAGTACACCACTCAAGGCAAGCTATTATTCTTGCAAAGTGCAAAGCTCTACCAGAGCAAGGCACACTCACCTATTACTTTATGCTTCATGATCCCATCCCAAGTGTTATTCTTGCAAAGTTTTTTACTTTATGTATTAAAGCTTACTTTATAGTTAACTTTGGTCTAAGTATAAGAGGAGTACAAGAACATCAAACTTAGCCTAAATAGCTACAAGTAAGTTAGCACCACTCATGACTAGTTGCTAGTGCTAAACTAAAATTTACTACTCTAGATGGGAACATGTGAATCAAATGACTTTGAAAACCTTGGAATGATGAGTCATTCTATTGAGAGATTTTGAAGGTGAATATGACTTGAATGACATGGTGAATTTGACAAAAAACTGATGGTTGGGTTCGGATGCGATACCATTCCAATAATTGAGTACCCCCACAATACCTGATTATGGGTAGGGCTTAACTGGAAGTTTATGTATTTTAGTATGGGTTCCCTCTAAACAAGCGTCATAGGGGTTATGCCGAGACTGCCTCCGTGAAATATGAAATGATGTGAATATGAGGTGAATGTCCTACCCAAGCCCTGTGCAGTTCCCAGGCTGACGGTTTGTCTTCACTGGGAGGCCAAGCTCATGGGGAGAGGTGCCTATACTAGAGTATGTAAGTGAAAGGTTATAGTTGATGATCCGCATACGGAGTATGAGTATTCAGGGCTATCCCTGACGGATGTAATCAAAAGTTGTGGCACAAGTGTGCAACCTCTGCAGAGTGTAAAACTATTCGAATAGCCGTGTCCACGGTTACAGACGGGAAAGGCCATACTGTACCGTTGTCAGATGTTTCCAAAATGAAGGGTGAAGTGAATGGTGATTTTGACTTGAAAACAACATGGTTGTGGGAATGACACTAATGTTCCCACTTGAGTTAAGTTAGGCAAATGAGGAGTCTTTCTTTTATAAGGTTTATGAAATAAAATTGGCTTTATGCAAATAAACCTATAGCTTGGCACCCCCTTAACAAAATTGATAGTACTTACATTAGTATTAGTTTGCGAGTACTTTAAAGTACTCATGGCTGTGTCCCTGGCTATTCAAATGGCCAGACTATGAAGAGGAGCAGCAGCATCCGGATGACGGACAGCAGGACAACTACGAGAACTAGGATCGTCTCCTAACGTCAAGCGTTGCCTGTGGATTAGATGGACTACTACTACTTCGCTTCCGCTATGTGTTGTGTTTATTGATCATTAGATCAACTATTATTGTAAGTGTGGATCATGTGATCCGTTGTTGTAAGAAGACTATGGTTTGTAATGAATGATGACTCTATGATATCAACTGTTATGTCTCGCAAAAACAATCTTCCTGGGATTGCGATGTATGTCATAATAGGCATCTGGACTTAAAAATCCGGGTGTTGACAAGTTGGTATCAGAGCCATTGTTTGACCTTAGGAGACCCTAGTTAGAATGGACGTCTGAAGAACTAAGTTTCAAAACCAAAGGAAGTGAATATTTATGAAAACTTATTCACCCTCTTACCCTTGAGATCTTTTCAAAATAAGGAAGACATGCTCTACTTTTCTGGTAATTCCACATAAAATTTTTGACACACTTGCACTTCTCTAACTTACTCATCAAATTCATCTACAGATGGAACAGTTCACCCAGACCAACTTCTACTAGCTGGGCAATGGAGGAAGCCTGGTCTTTGAGAAGGACCTAAAGGACTTAGCGGAGTACCTCGAGCGCCCGCGCCCGGAGTTCTTTGGAGGACAAGTCAACGATCAGCCTGGAGGGCAACTGCAGTGGGTCATCATTGCCGACCTGCGAGGGAAGCTGGAGCCACCCATGTCCGAGAGGATCCAGTTCTCCTTGAGGGAGAACAATTGGGCGGACGGACTAGCTCGCGCCATGCAGGAAGCAATTGCCCGTCTGTGTGGGCAGAACCTGCCCCAGATCCGGGGAACCCGCTTTGCCCACCTTGCAAGGCATGACTCCATGGGAGCGCCGATGGATCTATCACCTCACCCCGAGGTGAAGTACCATGTGGAGCACCTTGACTTCATGCTGTGCGAGACCCGCATGGAGCTGGACAACTCCCGCGCCTACGCCAATCACACCTACCTCCAGCAGGCACAGCAGACCGAGACCATCAAGATCCTTGCCCAGGAGCGCAAGACTCTTCGCCGTCAGAATGCGAAGAAGGACTACACCATCGCTCGCCTCCGCGCGAAGATAGCCTCACTAAAGGAGACTGTCCAGGCCCAGGAGAACCAACTGAAGGACTTGGAAGGAGAAGGAGAAGACATCCAGGGAGATGGATACTCCTACGTGAGCAATGACGATGACTTTGAGGAGGAAGACGATGAAGACCTGACCTTCTACCCCTATGTGGATGGCTATGAGTTCCTGGAAGCCGGAGTGGATGACTTCATCCCGATAGATGTGGATGATGAGTAGTAGTATCACTTGTTCACTTGCGTAGGTGTGAGTTTGTATCGGTCCCTTGTATCGTAGAATGATGAATGGTTCTTAAAACCATGGTGTGCTAGTTTGTAATGCTACTTTGAAGGAATGAATGAATGTGTGTTTAATTTTCATCATGTCAAGTTTTCAAGTTTAACAATTTTGAACTTTACCCCAAAACAAGCCATAGAAGAATTCCCTCTTATCTCATGATCTATCTCAATGTTCAGATGGCCCCTCCAACCCGCAGCACCAATCAGGACGCAATGATGCAACTCTTGCAAACCTTGATGGCAGATCGAGAAGTTGAGAGGGATGAAAGACAAGCCAACCTTGCTGCACTGCAACAGCCTGCTAACAACAACAATGGCCCTGGAAACCATGATCAACCAGGGTCAAAGCTGAAGAACTTTCAAAACACCAACCCTCCGGTGTTCAGCAAAACAGAAGAGCCACTAGATGCGGATGATTGGCTCCAGACCATGGAGAATAACTTAGAAGTGGCGGGAGTAGAAGCCGCCGAAAAAGTACTGTCCGCCACCCACTATTTGGCGGGACCTGCAAGAGCTTGGTGGACCAGCACTCGTGCCATGAACGCAGGACAGATGATGACTTGGGCAGACTTCAAGCTCAAGTTCAGCAAGTACCACGTGCCCCCGGGTCTGATAAAGAAGATGAGGGATGAGTTCAGGGAACTCAAACAAGGCAGGATGTCCGTGGTAGAATACCGCGACAGATTCCTTACTCTGTCAAGGTACGCCCCGGACGAGACCGACACCACCGAGAAGAGGAAGGAAAGATTCCTGAACGGACTGCACGACGAGATGCAGACTGTACTGGTCAACATCCCCTTTGCTGACCTTGAAGCCCTGGTGGATTCCGCCATCCAGATGGAGGGCAAACTGCATCAAGCCAACGAGAACCGCAAGCGCCGCATGATGAATCAGAATGGGCCCAGCAATACCCCAAGGTATCGCCCCAGCTCAAGCGGAGGATTCAACCCCAGAAACAACAAGCCCCATGTGCCGCTGTCACGTCCGAGTTTCCAGAATCGGAGTGGAGGACACCCAAGGCCAGGAGGCCACAACAACAACCACCATGCCAACAACAACAACAACTTCAACCGTGCCCCGATGAGAGCCCCCGGCAACCACAACAACACCAACACTGCTCCAAGAACTGGGAGCAATGCTGTTCCCATCACCCCCAAGGACAAGTCTACAATCACTTGTTATGAATGTGGAATTGTGGGTCACTATTCCAATGAGTGTCCCAAAAGGTTAGCCAAGACTGCCCCCAATACCGCTGCACCTGCTCAGCAGCAACGCCGTGTCTCTACCGGAAGAAAGTTTGCCCCAAACAACCCGAACAACCGCAGCGGCCGTCTCTTTCACATGACCGCCGAAGAAGCCTAGGAAGCGCCAGATGTCGTGCTGGGTATGTTTTCTGTTAATTCAGTACCTGCAAGAGTGTTGTTTGATTCTGGAGCATCGCATTCGTTTGTTACTGAAGATTTTGCATGCACTAGTAAGATTCAACCAATCAGTTTGAAGCATGTCATGATAGTTCAAATACCTGGTTCAACAACAAAAGCTAGAAAAATTTGCAAAGATGTGCCTATCAGAATACATGAAATAGATTTTTATGCAAACTTGATAGTTCTGGGAGCCAAAGGTTTGGAAGTAGTACTGGGTATGGATTGGATGTCAAAGCATCATGGATTGATTGATTGTGCCAAGAAGGCCATCACCATGACTAGTAGCACCGGAGTGTTAGTAGAGCATGTGTCCGAAAGACTGCCCAGACAATTCGCCTGCAACACAAGTATAGCCCAACCAACCTTGGATCACATCAGGATAGTCTGTAGATACCCTGATGTGTTTCCTGATGATCTACCCGGTATGCCCCCAGATCGGGATATCGAGTTTATCATTGAGTTGATCCCGGGAACAGGACCTATCGCCCAGAGAGCCTATAGTATGAACCCGGCAGAACTAGTGGAACTGAAGAAGCAACTGGATGATATGCTAGCCAAAGGTTTGATCCAACCAAGTGCATCACCCTGGAGATCCCCAGTTTTGTTTGTGGATAAGAAGGACGGTGCCACTCGTTTATGTATGGATTACCGTAAGTTGAACGATGTCACCATCAAGAACAAATACCCCCTGCCAAAGATAGAAGACCTGTTTGACCAACTGGCCGGTGCCCAAGTATTCTCTAAGATTGATCTTAGGACGGGTTACCATCAACTGAAGATTCGTGCAACGGATATCCCCAAAACTGCCTTCACCACCCGATATGGATTGTATGAGTACAATGTCATGTCATTTGGATTGACTAATGCCCCCGCCTATTTCATGAACCTCATGAATAAGATCTTTATGAACTTTTTGGATAAGTTTGTCGTTGTCTTCATCGACGACATCCTAATCTACTCCAAGTCAGAAGAAGAACATGAGCAACACCTGGAGATAATTTTGGAAACCCTTAGGGAGCATCAGTTGTATGCCAAGTTCAGCAAATGTGAGTTTTGGTTAAAGGAAGTAGGATTCCTGGGACATATCGTGTCAGCAGGAGGAATTGCTGTCGACCCCGCCAAGATCAAGACCGTGGAAGAATGGAAAGCCCCAACCACTCAGACTGAAGTCCGTGCATTTCTTGGATTAGCGGGATATTACCGCAGGTTTGTTGAAGGATTTTCAAGCATCGCCAGACCAATGACGCAACTGTTGAAGAAAGACAAGAAGTTTGAATGGACAGATAAATGTGAAGAGAGTTTTCAGAAGCTCAAGAGCAGATTGACCACCGCCCCAATACTAATCATGCCGGACATCACCAAGCCATTTGACGTCTACTGTGACGCATCTAAGATTGGTCTTGGATGTGTGTTGATGCAAGAAGGCAAAGTGATATCATACCTGTCTAGACAACTGAAGCAACATGAGCAGAATTACCCAACCCATGATCTAGAGTTAGCAGCAGTAGTCTTAGCCTTGAAAGTATGGCGTCATTACCTCATGGGTAATCGATGCGAGATCTATTCGGATCACAAGAGCCTGAAGTACATTTTCACTCAGAAGGAGCTGAATATGAGGCAGAGAAGATGGATAGAGTTAATCAAGGATTATGATATGGAAATTCACTACCACCCCGGCAAGGCCAATGTGGTAGCGGATGCCCTGAGTAGACTGCCGTGTCGATTGAACTCCATGATCGCAGAAGAACAGCCTAGTTTGCATCAAGAATTTGAGCAGTTTAGACTGGAGCTAGTTAGTGAAGGATTCCTAGCAAGCATTGAGCTCCAGCCCACTTTGATGAGTCAAATCAAGGAAGCTCAGAAGGGAAATGCCAGCATTGATGGAATCAAGAGTCAAATAGCTGCAGGAAAGGCACTTGGATTCACCGAAGATGAAGGAGTTCTTTGGTACAACGGACGCCTATGTGTGCCGGCAGATTCAGAGTTGAAGCAAGTCATTCTGAAGGAAGCCCATGATACCCTGTATTCCATTCACCCCGGAGGAACCAAAATGTACCAAGACTTGAAGGAACAATTTTGGTGGCATGGAATGAAGAGGGAAATTGGAAGTTACATCGCCAAATGTGATATCTGTCAGAGAGTCAAGGCCGAGCATCAGCGACCCGCCGGATTACTACAGCCATTACAGATTCCCGAATGGAAGTGGGATTCAGTAGGAATGGATTTCATAACTGGGTTGCCCAAATCAAGTAAAGGAAATGATTCTATTTGGGTAGTGGTCGATAGATTAACTAAGGTAGCCCATTTTATCCCCGTCAAGACCACCTACCAAGGCCCTAAGCTAGCTGAGTTGTATATCTCAAGGATTGTTAGTCTGCACGGAACCCCGAAGTCAATTGTGTCAGATAGAGGATCCCAATTCACCTCAAGATTTTGGCAGAAAGTACATGAAGGACTAGGAACCCGACTGAATTTCAGCACAGCTTATCACCCACAGACTGATGGATAGACGGAAAGAGTCAACCAAATACTTGAAGATATGTTGAGAGCTTGTGTGCTTGAATATGGATCTAAGTGGGAAGACTGCCTGCCTTATGCAGAATTCTCATATAACAACAGTTATCAAGCCAGTTTGCAAATGGCCCCCTTTGAAGCCCTGTACGGAAGGAAGTGCCGTACCCCTTTGAACTGGTCGGAAGTCGGAGATAGTCAAATCTTCGGCCCAGATATTCTCCGAGAAGCCGAAGAGAAGGTTCACAAGATCCGTGAATACCTCAAGACTGCCCAGTCAAGACAGAAGAGTTATGCCGACAAGAGACGCCGAGAGATGACCTTCGATATCGGAGATTTCGTGTATCTCAAAGTATCACCCCTCAAAGGAATGCAGAGATTCCAACTTAGAGGAAAGCTTGCACCTAGATATGTTGGACCATTCAAAGTTCTGAGTCGCCGAGGAGAAGTATCTTATCAACTGGAACTACCGGAGGAAATGTCAGCGGTGCATAATGTGTTCCACATCTCATTACTTCGGAAATGTTTGGAGGTACCAGAGAAGACCGAGGTTTTCAAAAACATCGATCACAGATCTGTGGATATCAACAAGGACTTGACCTATCGCGAAGTACCTGTTCGCATCCTGGAAGAAGCTTTCAGAACCACCCGCACCAGGAGTATCAAGTTTCTGAAGATCCAATGGAGTAACCATACCGAAGAAAAAGCCACTTGGGAGCGCGAAGATTACATGAGGACTGAATTCCCAGATCTCTTTAGTACCTAGTTTTCTTTAAGATCTCGGGACGAGATCTTTTGTAAGGGGGAAGGGTTTGTAGCATCCCAAATTTTCAAATCAATAAGAAAAGGAGTTTCCAATATTCCAAATTTTTGGAACTAACAAAAACTTTTAATTTGTCGCATAGTGTGCATAGTGATCAGGCATGCTTGGTGGAGTTGTGCCATGATTGTTTGCTTGAGTGCTACTAATACCTCTAAAAACCCTAACCCTTGCAAATTGAGGTCCAAAAGAAATCAAATAAGAGAAAAGGAAAAATAAAAGAAAAAGCCATATGAGGGCTTATGGCCAATTTTGCAAATCATCAACCAAGGCCATAATGGCTTGTGCCAATGCTTGTGAAACCTGAATATACCAATAACACACACTTTTGACCCAAAGAAACACAAATTTAAGCAAAGGAAAATTCAAATTCTAATCACATATGATAATGGTCAAAACTGAAATTTCTATCATCATACCCACTTTGAGCCCCTGGTTTAAGGGATTCTTAAACTAAACCCTCCCAATTCTTTTCACCTCATCCAAGACCATCTCAAGGTGAACACTTTTTGTGTTGACCACCATAGTTGACTCTGCCCCTATTGCTTAATATAAGAGTGACAAGTGGCAACCCTGAAACAAAGAGTAGATCATCCACTTTTTGAAATGTCACAAACCAGCACCATTTTGCACACCACCACCACCATTATGCTCCAAACATTATTCAAATCCACTCCACCAAAAATGGTTGCAAAATTCCAAAGTTCACTTCATGCGGCCATTTCATCGAGCACATGGCAGGCACCAAACTGGATTGGACACACACCCTATTAACCAGTGGATCCTTGCCTAAACCAACTTTGTGGGGTGATCATTACTGTCCTTCTTAGTCTCCTGGACCAAACCATGCACTTGCCCGTGGTGATTAAAGCGAGGGGAGAGGCAGAACACGGCCATGCCGTGCACCATGCCATCCTCCATGCCACTATCCTCCTCTCTCTCATCTAGCTTGCACCATCGTGTCCCTGGGTCTCTACACCCTCTACTGAACACGCTGGACCTAGCCCTTGGCCAAGGAGAACGCGACAAAGCGCTGGCCAGGACGCGCCCAAAACGCCCAGGCATGCCAGCGTGCACGCTCACCGCGCCCTGGACGCGCCAGAGCACGAGCTCGCCCCGTCGCCTCAGTCCTTCCCTACACCTCTACCTCTGCATCGAGCATCACCACCCCACCAGCTAGCGCCTAGACACGCCCAGCTACTCGCGGAGGCACTGTCGCCGTCGTCCCCTTCAAAGATTCGCCGCCAAGACCGCCGCAGACACGGCATCATCTCGAGCCGTCCCTTCTCGCTTTCTCTGCGCCAGCTAGCACGCAAGCGCCGCTGTGATGATAGCAAGCTCAACCCGTCCTTACCTTGCCCTTTCGCGACCCAGAGACGGCACGCCATGAGCGACCCGAGCACACCGCCGCAACACCCCATCCCCGCTATAAATAGAGCACCCCCGCGCCTCATTTCTTCACACTCACCGCTTCTCCTCCCATCCTTGCTTCTCCTCGACCAGTGAATTAGCCACATCCTCGCCAGAGTAGCTCCAATTTGGAGCCGGAGCCCGCCAGTACCCGCAGATCACCGCCGTCGATTGGAGCTTCCCCGAGCCACGCCGCCGGTACCAGGAGCCTCGTCGTCCACGCCAACGTCGCCGCGCACCTCACCGCCGACCGCCGGAGCACCGGTAGGCTCTCCCACCCCCTAGCCTCGCCGCCAGCACCACGGGTTCTCGTCGGAGACGACGATGAACGCCGGCCGTTCGATCTATTTCTAATCGTGCGATCCAGTTTCATCCATACCGTTTCGCTGTGAAACTCTCGCTGACAGCGGGCCCCACCAGTCAGGCAGCCCACTCGCGCGAGACGCGCAGATGGGCTGGCCCAACTTCTTTTCCCCACTGCGGCCCAGTTCTCTTTCCCGCCTAGGCCCGTCAATTTGAATTCGAATTTTTGGTTTAGTTAGAATTCCAATACTGGTACCATTTTCAAAATTTAATAGAATAAAATCTACTAAACCAAATTTGATAAATTTTATATATTTGGAAAGCTTATGAAATTGTCTAAACAACTACACTGGTTACAACCCTAGATGTGTTGTAGATTTAAAGTAGCAAAAATAACAAGGCAGGGCCTTTTCCAACTTCAAACTTTATTTAAAATTCAACCAAAAATGATTTTGAGTTGATTCCAACTCTCACACATCACTTCTGACAAACCCTAATTGTTTATGCAAAAAGATAGCATAGTTGTTTGTATGATCATGGGCTAGAGCAAAAATAATGGCTATGGAGCCATTTCTAGTCTATTTAAATCATCCAAATTATTTTGTTTAAATAGTATGAGAGTTACTCTCTCATTTAAATCTTGTCTTAAGTAGTGAAAGATGAGGTAATGATCTTAGTCTATAGTACCTTATGTTTAATTACTTAATGATAGTAAATTGTTCCATAGTAGTTAAATTGCATGAGATATAGTATCTCATTTAAATCTTTTCCCCAATGATATATATGAGGTGTTGACCTTGGTCAACAAATGATCATCCCTTATTATTTGAGTAAATTAAATCTTAGGAAGATTCAATGAGAGGAAATTATCTTCTCTTACAAGTTTCTTAAAACACAAGTCAACCCCCTCTCATGATTAATGTGTGATGCTAGAATGATTAGTGTGGACCATTTGTGTGATTAGTCTAGCCCTTAAAAATTGTTTGGTGATTGTATACCTCGTATCCGTTTATAGACGCTAGTACCGAGGAATACCAGGAGGATGAGGTCTACGAGGAGGAAGAAGAACATTTTGATCAGTACACCACTCAAGGCAAGCTATTATTCTTGCAAAGTGCAAAGCTCTACCAGAGCAAGGCACACTCACCTATTACTTTATGCTTCATGATCCCATCCCAAGTGTTATTCTTGCAAAGTTTTTACTTTATGTATTAAAGCTTACTTTATAGTTAACTTTGGTCTAAGTATAAGAGGAGTACAAGAGCATCAAACTTAGCCTAAATAGCTACAAGTAAGTTAGCACCACTCATGACTAGTTGCTAGTGCTAAAATAAAATTTACTACTCTAGATGGGAACATGTGAATCAAATGACTTTGAAAACCTTGGAATGACGAGTCATTCTATTGAGAGATTTTGAAGGTGAATATGACTTGAATGACATGGTGAATTTGACAAAAAACTGATGGTTGAGTTCGGATGCGATACCATTCCAATAATTGAGTACCCCCACAATACCTGATTATGGGTAGGGCTTAACTGGAAGTTTATGTATTTTAGTATGGGTTCCCTCTAAACAAGCGTCATAGGGGTTATGCCGAGACTGCCTCCGTGAAATATGAAATGACGTGAATATGAGGTGAATGTCCTACCCAAGCCCTGTGCAGTTCCCAGGCTGACGGTTTGTCTTCACTGGGAGGCCAAGCTCATGGGGAGAGGTGCCTATACTAGAGTATGTAAGTGAAAGGTTATAGTTGATGATCCGCATACGGAGTATGAGTATTCAGGGCTATCCCTGACGGATGTAATCAAAAGTTGTGGCACAAGTGTGCAACCTCTGCAGAGTGTAAAACTATTCGAATAGCCGTGTCCACGGTTACGGACGATTGGAAAGGCCATACTGTACCGTTGTCAGATGTTTCCAAAATGAAGGGTGAAGTGAATGGTGATTTTGACTTGAAAACAACATGGTTGTGGGAATGACACTAATGTTCCCACTTGAGTTAAGTTAGGCAAATGAGGAGTCTTTCTTTTATAAGGTTTATGAAATAAAATTGGCTTTATGCAAATAAACCTATAGCTTGGCACCCCCTTAACAAAATTGATAGTACTTACATTAGTATTAGTTTGCGAGTACTTTAAAGTACTCATGGCTGTGTCCCTGGCTATTCAAATGGCCAGACTATGAAGAGGAGCAGCAGCATCCGGATGACGGACAGCAGGACAACTACGAGAACTAGGATCGTCTCCTAACGTCAAGCGTTGCCTGTGGATTAGATGGACTACTACTACTTCGCTTCCACTATGTGTTGTGTTTATTGATCATTAGATCAACTATTATTGTAAGTGTGGATCATGTGATCCGTTGTTGTAAGAAGACTATGGTTTGTAATGAATGATGACTCTATGATATCAACTGTTATGTCTCGCAAAAACAATCTTCCTGGGATTGCGATGTATGGCATAATAGGCATCTGGACTTAAAAATCCGGGTGTTGACACTTGGCATCATTTCCATATATTAACATCCCACTTTTTATCAATAGGCAAGGATAGGTCACCATTGTCAGGATCTCAAGATTACCCATCACAGATGAATTAAATGTAATTTGTGGATAGAAACTGCATTCATCACTCAAGATTGATGGACCATTAACTGTACCAGTTATTCTAATTTACACACAGAAACCGCTATGGTAAATTCCTCACATGTTAGGATGTTGAGCACTGCGCAGACCCAATGCATCAACATTCATGTTCTTGTTGAGGATCAAATACTGTTGCAAACCAATGAAATTTGCTAGTATACATTGTTATTGGTATTCTTCACCAGTAATCCCCGCATGAACAATGGCCACCTCTAAAGTGATGGAAACGTGTCGTATCCCTCAGAATGATTTCTCGATCCTTTTTTTTTAAACACAAGGCTCGAGCAGAGCCCGGCTTTAAATTAATAGGGCCCCAACGGCAGCATCCATACAACAAACACGACACGACCACGACAAGACACGATGGAGGGAAGCTCCACCCAACCACAAGCACACGGTACAGGACCTGGACACCACAAGATACAAGGTGATCGACCTAGCACATCAGCCGGAGAGGCGACGCCCCAACGCCAAAGCCTACCGTCTAGTGACACCGAACACCACAAACACCACCCTGCCCCAGAGGGAGCACTAGACACTATCTCTGATAGAAGCATGAAGAGCTCGAATACGGCCAATCACTAGCTCCACCGCTTGACGGTCTCCTCTCCTAGCCAGAAGCTTCCATACCTGCAAGTATACAGTCATTTTGTACAAACCGTCAGCCGGGTTAGCTGGAAACACACCCTCAATGGTGAATTTGTTTCTCACGTTCCAGAGTGACCAAAGTAGGGCAGCGCACGCCAACCACAGAACTCTCCGAGTCTGGCCAACGTGGACGTGCATATACCGAAAGATGTCGGCAAAGCACGAGGGGTTCCAAGAGCAACCAAGAAGGTCTCTGACCGCACTACACATGAAGCGCGCCAGCGGGCATCTAAAGAAGATGTGGTTGTTGTCCTCCACTTCCATGCAAAGGCCGCAGGTACCATTGGAAGGATCCTTGCGCTTTCGGATGTTGTCATTGGAGGGGAATCGACGTCTTGATAATTGCCACAAAAAGATACGGACTTTGAGTGGCACCTTGATCTCCCACACTATCCCATAGTGTTTGTGGGGAATGCCCTGGCATAAGCTCTTGTACAAAGACCGCACAGAGAACTTCCCATTTGGCTCCATGGACCACGATATCCGGTCTTGCGTCTCCGACAGGCGGACGACCTCCACCAGTCGGGAGATGTTGGCCAACTCCACTCGCTCCCCAAGGCAAAGTTCACGTCGGAACATGAGCCTATGCTGATTCTCCCCGAAGAGCGTAGCAACCGTGGCCAAGGGTTCCGTCGCAATGGCAAAGAGGCCTGGGAACTGATCCTTGAGGGGCCCCTTCTCATGCCACCAGTCTACCCAGAACCTGGTGGCACGGCCGTTGTGTATAGCATGTCTGGCCCCCATGCCGAAGACATGCTTGATCTTTTGGATAGCATTCCAAAATTGGGATCCAGGCCTATGCTTATCTGCGAGGAGGTCCCTCTCCCCCAGATATTTAGCCCTCAGGATGACAGCCCAGAGACCTTGCTCCCCTGCGTACAGTCTCCAGATCCATTTGGCCATAAGGCAAACGTTCATGAGCCTCGTATCCACAATACCTAGCCCCCCCAGGCATTTAGGCTTGCACATGGCCGACCATCTGACCCAATGGTATTTACGTTTAGCCCCGTTTGCTTCCCAATAGAAACGGGACCTGGCCTTGTCAAACAAGCCGTGCACACCGTCCCCCAAGAGGGTCACCGCCATCGCATGCAACGGCAGGCTGGACAAACAGGCGTTGATGAGAGTGAGCCTCGCGGCCGAGGACATCAACTTTCCCATCCAGGGATCCGCGCGTTTGGCAACCTTGCTAGTCAGCGGACCCCAGTCCGAAGCTAGCAGCGCACGGTCACTCACCGGCAAACCCAGATAGGTGAAAGGGAAGGTGCCTCTCTTGCAGTTAAGCATGTTGGCAATCCTGGTCCCCTCAGCCACATCCCCGCCTAGCATCATAACCTCACTCTTATGGAAGTTGATCCTGAGGCCCGACATATTCTCGAAGCAGAGAAGTATGTATTTGAGGTTGGCGATGGCCAGATCATCTGGCTGGAACATGATGATGGTATCATCCGCGTACTGCAAATGAGACACCCCCCCAGGTATCAAGTGTGGGATCAACCCAGTAATGTGACCCGCCTCTCTGGCTTTGTCAAGGATGGAGGCAAGGGCTTCCACCACAAAGTCAAAGAGGAGGGGGGATAACAGGTCCCCCTGACGCACCCCGCGTCCATTACGGAAGAAGTTCCCTACTTCCCCGTTAATAGTGATCGCCGTCTGGCCCCCCGAGACCAGACCTAAAGCTCTGTGAACCCACCCTGGCTCAAAGCCTTTGTGGAGTAGAACTTCCCGCAAGAAGGCCCAATTCACCCGGTGACAAGGTATTAACTTGTCAATGCCTACAGATTGTAGACTAGGGTTTTAGCGGAAGTAGAGGGCAAGTAGATCTCGAGGGTTTCAGCCGGAAAAGTACTCGACTGCTAAAAAGCTAGGGTTATGTTGACAATGGAATCGATACTTTCTTTGTCCCTCGACTCCCCCTTATAAAGGAGGCGGAGCCGAGGGTTTCGTATTACACAAGGTTACAGATTCCGGGGGACTCTTTGAGTTCCACCCGTAAAGTTACAAGTCTCTTTATTCCTAATACAAATCTTTCCAAACTATCTCTTAACTGGGCTTCCGAGCTTCACAAACTTCGGGTCGTGGGCCTTCAGTAAATCCCGGGTACTATATTCGGCAGGCCCAATGGGGATGCCTATGTCAGTAGCCCCCGAGATTTTGCTTGAATCAGAGACTCATGGAAAATCTCCAACTTTACAATTACCATACAACTTCTTCGAGTTAACACATATCTTTAATAAAACAATTGTATATTGTACAGGGATAAAGGTAATTGGGGCTAGTTCATCTGACGGATCAGGTACTAGTTAACTGCTCTTGTGGCAATCCACCAAAACCTACTTCAAGATCACGTCCCTGGACATGATCTCGGGATACTGGTGTAATTCGACATGCGCCGCTTAAGGTCTTACTAGATGTCGAATTCCAGTTATATTTTTTCGGGTACCTAACGCGTCCGTTAGGATTTTTCTTCGCATCTGCTGATACGGAAAAAGTAGCAAAGCGCCGTCAGAGGCGGTGCCACGCCGCACAGGACGGATCCCGGGGACTTACCTTCGCAAAGTATTGCGGCATTCAGAGATTAATTTGCGACTGAGGCACTCTGAGAATGTATTGTCGAGTCCTTTTTCGGCTGTTGGAATAGCACATTTATTCGAGTCACCAGATGACTTGTATATATTTTTTATCCTGTCCTCCCGATGGGAGTAAATGAAGAGTTATTTGTATAACTCGAAATATGCTCACCATGCCTTTTATAATTTCATCGGGCACGCGAACAGCGTTCCCGATGGGAGTAGCACCTGAGGCTACAGCCAAGAGCTTGTCCTTGGTTGTAGGCTCACCATTTTAACATTTTTTGTCGCTGTATTACTATCTTTTCGAATTCTTCCATCTTTATCGGGTGCGCGACCAGCGCTCCCGATGGGAGTAGCCCCCGAGCCTATGAACAAATGCTTGTATTTGATCATAGGCTCTTGCCTTTTCTTTCTTGCCATACTCGAGGTTTTCTTCTTTCAAAAGTAGCCCCCGAGCATTTGATCAAAAACTTGTATTTGATCAAAAGCTCACGAAGTTATCATCAATCCATCTCTGTCGCCCATCTTCAAAATAGCACAGTCGAAATTTCTTTCTTTTAAAGTGACATCAGTGCTGACGATAGCCACGACCGCTGTATCGGGAGAACGCGAGCCCTGTCCTGTCCCTGACTTGTGGATCCAAAAACCTGCGGTCTGTGACACGTTTCGCAAGTGGGGGACACACGTCCTCCGCTTTTTCTGGCACGCGCACTGTAGCGCCTGTCCAGTTCCGTCGCAGTAAAAAGACTTTATTACCCATGGAGACACGTGTAAGTCATCAGATCCATTCCTTCTGCAACCAACGGTGCGTCGATTCGTAGGTTTGCTATAAAGGGTCTTCTTCTTCCTCCAGCAATCCCTTCGCCGCGCCGCGCTCAAATCCCCTCTGCAAAACCTCCACTGCAACCAAAAACTCCTGCGCTCAACCACACCCCTACTCTCTCCAGCGCCCTTGTTGATGCCACCGCGGTCAAGGCTCACAAGGCATAGCACTCCCGAGGCAAGCATGGCGGCGCAAGATCTAGGAGCTACTGAGTGGGAGAGATCCAAGATCTCCAACCAGGACGCCAACCTGATGAAAAAGCTTGGCCTGATGAAGAAGAAGGAAGTGCTGATCTTCCCCAGCGAGGAAAGTTTCCCAACGCCCCCATCCAATATCGGGTTAGTTTCGTCGACCACCTCATCCGCGGCCTCTCTGGTCCTATCCATCAATTTCTTCGTGGTTTACTCTTCGTGTACGGGCTGCAGCTGCATCAGCTAACTCCCAATTCCATCCTTCATATTTCTATCTTTATCACCCTCTGCGAGTGCTTTCTCGGGATCCAACCAAATTGGGCCCTGTGGAAACGCATTTTCTACCTTCGCCGCAACGGCTCCCACAATATCGCCTACAACATAGGTGGTGTTGTTATCTGTGTCCGCCCTGACGTCGAGTATTTCGACGTCAAATTCCCCGACTCCGTCCAAGGGTGGCGCAGGAGATGGCTATATGTCCGCGAAGAGTGCTCCGACTCGCTGGAATACAACATCGCCCCCTTCGATGGTAGCGCAAAAATCCTTCGCCGCCGATCCTGGGATGCAGAGGCCACCAAAGAAGAGAAAACGGCGACAGAGGCGCTGATGAAGCGAATCCATGAGCTGCAGAATACCCGAGGCAAAGAATTGTCGGGTATCCAAATTACTGCGCATTTCCTTAGGATTAGGGTACAGCCTTTACAGGCTCGCAAAAACCCTTTGTGGCTGTATGCTGGCGATAAAGACGTCGACCGCATATCCGAAGATCTTTCTGTGAAGGACTTGGAGAAGCTCGTTCGTCGTGTGTCATCGTTAAGCAAGAAAGACTCGGTTCCATCTTCTTGCCGAGTAGAGCCTTTCAACAGCACCAATCCCCTTCCCAAGGTAAATGACTTGTCCTTCCGAGTTTTTATTGCTTTGACTACTATTTTGCTGAACTTTTCTGTTGATGGTTTTCTTCTTCAGAAACACCAAGTTTTGTCTTCCCTGCCTCCCCTTCCTGAAGGTGGGGAGGTCGATGATCGAGCCATCGTTGACGACGATGCACAGGGTACTTCTCGCCCTGAGAGTGAAATCGCTGGATCTCATAAATCCACGGGTTCCTCTGAAAGAGAGACTGAATCGGAGGCTTCCGAGTCAGCGCATTCTCTCCCTTCCGCTGTTTCCCCCCGGAGCAAGAGGAAGAGGGGTGATGTCGAAGACTCCGGCACCTCCAAACTCAGCGGGTCACCTGTCGAGGAAGCTTCTCCCGAAGAGGAGGGTGCCTTCGACCCTTACGCTGATGCCCTCGTTAGCTCGTAAGCTAGCCTGCCTTCTTTTTCTTTTTATATATTGTTAGAATATTCTCATACTATCTTTTGTGGACAGTGGCGAAGAAGAGGAAGAGCCCGCTACCAATGTGACTGCTCCGACGAGCACGTCACAAACTTTAGTTCTCTCGGAAACTCGCCGTGCGACGGAGGAAGCCTCGCCTCCTCATCAGGGCTTGGAGATGTCGACTCCTGCCGCCAGCCCCCGAGCCCCCGAGCCGAAGAGAGCGAGGATTGAACTTGGTGAAGAACAAGGCTTCTTGGCCGGGAGTTCGTCGACTCCTTCCCTGGATGATGTAAGTACCCTTACCGCTATTTTTTGTCTTTAGTCGAGTTTTCTTCTCAACCTTTCTATCACCTCTTTTCCTACAGCCTTTGATGAAGAACTTCATCATTCTTGGTACTCAATTTATTGGGTACCGTGACACTGTCGAAGACTTGAAAGGTAAGCCTTCATACGATTGTGATGTTTTTACTCGTCATCACGTAGATTATATTGCAATTTTTAACTTGACTTTCTTGCGTTGTTTCCTTCCGTCAGAGGCTCTCGCCAAAGCCAACAAACGCGCCGATGATCTTGCCGTCAATCTTGAACAGAGCGAAAAAGCTCGAAAGAAGGCCGAACAAGACGCTGCCTCTGTTGGAGATCTTCGAAAGAGGCTTCACCAAGCTGAAAATGCCTTAAGCGAGAAGGTAACTCAACAAATTGCGCGTGAGGAGGATATCATTGGCCGCCTTGAGTCGCAGAATCGGCGTTTCGTCAGTAAGTTCGTTGATCACTTTGCTCGAGTATCTTCTAAGATTATCTCTCCTCATATTTGTTGATAACTCGAACTTTGTTTCAGCAGGAAAAATGGGTCAAGATTTTGAACTGCAGGAGCCTGAAGGGGACCGTCTTCTCGATGCCCTTTCCCTCCTTTAAATTCACGGGGATCTGGCGCGCCGCAGTATTGCTGATGCGCGGTCCGCGTTTACGCGCCTCTTCCCCTACTTCTTCCCGAAGAAAAAACAACCAGACGCCTTCTCAGATCTTGCCAAGCATTTTATCCCTAAGGAGGATCTTGGATTGGCTTTCCGGCAGGAAAACTTGAAGATTGGCGTGGAGGGTACCATAGCTTTGGTTGCCGAGAGCCAGCAGAACGTCGACTGGGCGAAGACTGGCGAGGCGAAGAGAATGAACAAGGAGAAGTGGCAGTCTTTAATCAAGGCCGCGAAGCCGCACTCGAAGAAGATTCTCTCCTTCCTCGGATACAAGCCAGCTGCTTCTTCCAGTTCCGCCAGGCCGGAGGTCAAGTAGACCAACTTACTCTTCCGTTTGCTGTCTTTCTTTTGGTAGATGTCGATATCCTTATGATATGCGACTATTTTCGTCGACTCACTAGGAGCTGACCTTTTGTAATGGACCATCACTTGTAAATATCCCTACTTATCAATGAGAAGGAATGATCCACTGTTTGTTTATTGATGTCGATATTTTCTTTCTTCCAGTTGATATTTGATAACTACTCTAAGACTGCTGGACCATCATCTGCTTCTCCTGCCACTTCTTGCTCCAAACGGATAGATGACGACGTTTTGCTGGATGATTCCTCATCTGTGAATCTGAAGCAACTAGAAGTAGCTGAACTTCGACAACAACTCCAAGCCATGAAGAAACAATCCCTTATTGTCATGGAACAATCCCACAAATCTTCCAAGCAGGAAAAGATGGCTCTTCAGCAAGCTCAAGAAGCTTTAAAGTTGAAAGATGCTGCCATTGCCGAGGCTTTGCAAGCCGCTTCTCGAGAAAATTATATGCTTGACCTGCTGACTGACGCAAGCCTGGATATGGCGGGTAAGTCTCACCCCATGCTTTCTTTTACTTACTTCGCGTACGAGTTTTCCGGTAATCATATTTCTTGATACGGCTAGGTTCTTTCTAGGATGTTGTTGCCGAAAACCAGCGTGTTGATGCGAGGGCTGAGGTGCTTGTTCGACTTGCTCAGCAGAACGACTCCAGCTTTTGGTCTTCCCCGGACCGGACCCGACAAATTGTACGATTTCAGGATCGTGCTTCTCAGGTTCGGGAATATCTCGACTTCTGTACAAAGACACTAGCCATGGTTTACAACGCCATGTTTCCTCGGAATCTGCAACCCAAAACTCTTCCTGAATTGATGAACAAGTTTAAGAGTGTTCAACGAATCCAAGGATTTGTGAAGGCTCAGTTGATGGCTGGTGCTAGGTTCTCGATGATCATGCTCCAAATCTGCTACCCGAAACTTGATATGTCCAATGTTGTTGATCTTTGCCACGAACGATTAAGAAAACGAAGGAGGAACGTCGACAAGATCAACGAGGCGGTGACACCCGTAGCCGAAAAGATGATTGAAGATCTTCTTCGGATGGATGCTGCGTACTTCACGGAGAGCCATTATGCTGATTCTATGGGTGCTTCTGCGGGAGATGAAAGGGTGAACATAGATAACCTTATAGCAGATGATTGAAGTTCTTTTCCTTCTGTCGAATTTTTCCTGAAATAAAGAGATGTCTTGTATATTGCGAGAAATATCTTGTAAATTGCGAGGAGTATGTATTTTTTCCTTTAGCCCCCGAGTGTATGTATGTTATTTGCGAGGTGTTCAGACCAAAGCAAATTAATTGAGTTTATTTTGTAAGGACCGAGTATATATTGTTCAACTTGCGGGTTGCAAGCCCCCGAGCCTGTCGAAGAAAAAATGTATACCACCAATATCTTTACTATATTGCAGCATCGCGAGCCCGCCTCATTAAAAACCTTTCAGCCCCACTCGGTGCCCTGAAAGGAAAAGAGTGCGTCTGAAAACTCGCGAGCTTTTCAGTACGATGTATATTTACATGCGTATCTCTATTTTGACTTCTACGCGTAAAAGCGCCGAAGCTGCGCCACGTTCCATGGGTTTGGCTCTGCGACCCCTGTCTTCTTGTCCTTTATTCTGTAAGCTCCTCCTGCGATCACCTCTGTGACGATGTATGGTCCGACCCATGGTGACTCGAACATTTCATGGCTGTCCTGGGTGAGTTGAAGAACTAGGTCGCCAACTTGGAAAGACCTTGGACGCAAACGTCGACTATGATAGTTTTTCAGGTCTTGCTAGTACTTGGTAACTCTTGACAGCACCTCATCTCTAGCTTCATCGAGTGCATCGACATCGTCCTCTAGTGCTTTTCTTGAAGTTTCTTCATCATATTCCACCACTCTCGGGGAGTTGTGCTCTATTTCTATCGGGAGTACTGCCTCGGCCCCATGGACCAAAAAGAACGGAGTTTCCTGTGTCGCTGTATTGGGTGTTGTCCGTATACTGCACAATATGCTAGGCAGCTCTTCTGGCCAAGTATGTCGAGCTTTCTCCAAAGGTGTCAACAATCGTTTCTTGATACCATTGCAGATGATACCGTTTGCTTTCTTGACTTGACCATTGGTTTGCGGGTGCGCGACTGATGCAAAGTGTAGTTTGATGCCTACCTCTGCGCAATATGCCTTGAATTCCTTGGAGGTGAAATTGCTGCCGTTGTCCGTGACGATGCTGTGAGGGACACCAAAACGGAAGACGATGCCCTTGACAAAACTTACCACTGATGCTGCATCTGGCGAAGTTATTGGTTTTGCTTCAATCCACTTAGTAAACTTGTCGACAGCCACGAGCATATATACGTATCCTCCTGGCCACGCCTTATGTAATTTCCCCACCATATCGAGACCCCATTGTGCAAAAGGCCATGACAAAGGTATTGGCATCAACTCTGCTGCCGGAGAATGAGGTTTTGCCGCAAATCTTTGGCACGCATCACAGGTGCGCACTATGTCCTTTGCATCTTCTATTGTAGTGAGCCAATAGAATCCTGCCCTGAAGACTTTGGCTGCTATTGCTCGACTGCTTGCGTGATGTCCACACACTCCTTCGTGTACCTCCTTCAAGATAATTCTTCCTTCTTCAGGCGTAACGTATCTCTGCAATACTCCCGATATACTTCGCTTATACAGCTCTCCTTTGACCACAGTAAAGGCTTTGGATCGTCGAATAACTCGCCTTGCTTCTACCGGATCTTCGGGTATTTCTTTCCTTAGGATATATGCTACGTAAACCTGCATCCACGGAACTTGCACCACCATCACCTCATGTGATTCCTCTACCTCTTCAGATGTATTTGCTTCTAATTCTGCTGGAGCCCCCGAGCCTTTCTCTAGCTTCTTTTTTTGGCTGTTTCGATGTTTTCTTCGCCTTAGTTGACCTTTCGCTTATCTCCTCCCAAAACACACCGGGTGGTATTGCTAAGCATTGCGATCCGATGTTTGCCAAAACATCGGCTTTATCATTGCTGAGTCTACTAATGTGGTTGACTTCACACCCATCAAAGAGTTTCTCGAGTTCATTGTATACTTCCTTGTATGCTATCATGCTATCATTGACTGCATCGCACTGATTCATCACCTGTTGAGCCACCAATTGGGAGTCGCCGAAGATTTTTAATCTGGTTGCTCCACAAACTTTCGCCATCTTCATCCCATGTATGAGTGCTTCATACTCCGCCTCATTATTGGATGCATTGGGAAACGTCATCCGCAGCACATATTTCATCTTATCTCCTTGAGGTGATACTAATATCACGCCTGCTCCAGCTCCTTCTAACCTCTTGGACCCGTCAAAGTTCATAGTCCAGGTACTCGACAAATCTGGGGGTCCCGTACTTTGCAGTTCCATCCACTCTGCAACAAAGTCCGGCAGGATTTGCGATTTTATTGCCTTTCTTTTTTCATACGTGATGTCCCGAGGGGAAAGCTCTATTCCCCAAAGGGAGACACGGCCTGTAGCTTCTGGATTGTTCAGGATGTTCGACAGAGGTGCCTCTGATGGGATTCGTAGCATAGAAAACAGAAATTTTCCTACCGCAAGAACGAAAACACAAGCCAAGATCTAATCTAGTAGACGGTAGCAACGAGAAGATCATGAGACTAACCCTCGAATATTTCCAAAGCCTAACGAGATTAGATCTCGTGGTGGATGTAGTCGATCACTTGCCGCTTGCAAAAGCGCGTAGAAGATCTTGACCGCTTGCAAAAGCGCGTAGAAGAACTTGACGGTGCCACAGTCGGGCAGCACCTCCGTACTCGGTCACACGTACGGTGTTGATGACGACGTCCTCCTCCCCGTTCCAGCGGGCAGCGGAAGTAGTAGATCCTCCTCGGAATCCCGACAGCACGACGGCGTGGTGGCGGTGGTGGAGTTGCCGGTGGAAGAGGGGGCGGCTAGGGTTTGGGAGAGGGGGAGCTTGGGGCGCCGGCCTCAAGGGGGGCAGGGGTGGTGCGGCCAATGAAGTGCTGCCCCCCTCCCTCTCTCCCTCATTATATAGGTGGATCCCCAAGGGTTAGGTCAAAAGTCTCCGAATAAGACCCCAACACAAAACCTTCCATATTGCCAAACCTAGGGGGAGTGGGACTCCCCCCTTCCTTTGGTGGGGCTGGCCGGCCACCCTTGGAGGAGTCCACCTGGGACTCCTCCTCCCTTAGGCTGGCCGGCCATGGTGGGTGGAGTCCCTCCGGGACTCCACCTTCCATGGTGATTTCTTCCGGACTTTTCTAGAACCTTCTAGAACTTTCCATAAATGCACCAGATCATTTCCAAACTTGGAATATGACTTCCTATATATGAATCTTATTCTCCGGACCATTCCGGACCTCCTCGTGATGTCCTGGATCCCATCCGAGACTCCGAACAAACATTCGAACTCCATTCCATATTCCATATCTACTTAAACGACATCAAACCTTAAGTGTGTCACCCTACGGTTCGTGAACTATGCAGACATGGTCGAGACTTCTCTCCGACCAATAACCAATAGCGGGATCTGGAGATCCATAATGGCTCCCACATATTCAACGATAACTTAGTGATCGACTGAACCATTTACATACGATACTGATTCCCTTTGTCACGCGATATTTTACTTGTCCGAGGTTTGATCATCGGTATCTCTATACCTTGTTCAACCTCGTCTCCTGACAAGTACTCTTTACTCGTACCGTGGTATGTGGTCTCTTATGAACCATTCATATGCTTGCAAGCTAATTAGACGACATTCCACCGAGAGGGCCCAGAGTATATCTATCCGTCATCGGGATGGACAAATCCCACTGTTGATCCATATGCCTCAACTCATACTTTCCGAATACCTAATCCCACCTTTATAACCACCCATTTACGCAGTGGCGTTTGATGTAATCAAAGTACCCTTCCGGCATAAGTGATTTATATGATCTCATGGTCGAAAGGACTAGGTAACTATGTATCGAAAGCTTATAGCAAATGAACTTAATGACGTGATCTTATGCTACGCTTAATTGGGTGTGTCCATTACATCATTCATCAATGACATAACCTTGTTATTAATAACATCCAATGTTCATGATCATGAAACGATGATCATCTATTAATCAACAAGCTAGTTATACAAGAGGCTTACTAGGGACTCCTTGTTGTTCACATAACACACATGTATCAATGTTTCGGTTAATACAATTATAGCATGGTATGTAAACATTTATCATAAACATAAAGATATATAATAACCATTTTATTATTGCCTCTTGGGCATATCTCCAACAGTCTCCCACTTGCACTAGAGTCAATAATCTAGTTTACATTTGTAAAGATATAACACCTTGGCCTTCTGGTGCTTATCATGTTTTGCTCACGGGAGAGGTTTTTAGTCAACGGATCTGACATACTCAGAAACGTATGTATTTTGCAATTCATTTGCGTCTCAACGCATTACTCATTTTCCAAATGAGTCGGCATTAATCATATATGTTTAGTCTTCTGGTGGAACCTTAATTCCGCGGTCTGAAATATGTTACTAATATTGTCACATACAATATAGCTTCAAAGTTCTGACACTATCGGAACTACACCAAGTTCTCAAAGAACTTCTTGACTTTAAACATTCTCAGTCATTGTCAAAACAATGACATACTCTGCCTTCGTTTGTAGAATCCGTCACAATATTTAGAACTTATCTAAATCTAGCATAGACATCTTCTAGCTCATTGTGCTACCTTTTAAACAACACTTAGCCTAATTGAGATTGAAATTTTATTTTTATATGTGACCAAACTAATATCGGTGCAACACTTTACAGCGATTTGTTTGTCATTACCCAAACAAAACTATATATATATCCTTGGTTCTTCTAAAGAACTTAGGGACATTCTTACTGTTGTCCAATGATTATCACATGAATCATTCTGGTACATGCTCCTAACTCTTTAGAGCACAGGACATCTGATTGTGTACATTTTATTCGTGATCTAAAATCACTCATCTGTTTTTACTCATTGAGTGTCAGATACACTCAAGTCTTGTTAAACCTTCATATGAAAAGAACATCTTCTTAATTTATTATATTGAACTACTTCAATATTCATTTTATGTACTTTTAACTTAAACTTATTATGTGTTTCAATCTATCTTCATAGATCTTGACACTAAATATGTTTCAGTTCATATCCTTTCATTGAAGTTAATTCTCAATGAAACCTTTTTAATCAATTACAAAATTACATTATTTATAATCAACGATATGTCATCTACATAAAGTATTACAAATATGTCTCAGCGCTCCCACTTAATTTCTTGCAAATGCAAGCCTCTTCATCGTCTCTGATGAAATCATAACTCTTTGATCATTTCATCCGGTGAAGATTCCAACTCCGTGATACTCACTTCATCCAATTGAAGTTTGTATACCTATCTAGTATTCAATGGACCAGCAAAACTCTTGGTTGTATCTTGTATACACTTTTAATACATACTTCTGTTAAGTAATGTATTTTGCCATCCTACTATCATATCTCATAAAAGAAATATGTAGCGATTACTAGAACAATCCGTATGGACTATAAGCATCGCTACGGAAGATCTAATCTTATCGTAGTCAACTCTTTGAACTTTGTCGTAAACAACTTTTCGACAAGTCGAGCTTCTTCAAGGATATTCCTATCCAAGTCCATCAATTTTATAGATCTATTTACTTTCAAAAAGTGTTCATCTATCTTGGATTCCATGGCGCTTAGCCATTTTAACGGAGTCAGGGCCCATCATAACTTCTTTGTATGTAGTTGGTTTATCATTGTTCAAAATCAATCCTTTGTTCACAAATCATTTATTTGATCACAAAGTAAACCATACCTACAAGGTTCAATAGGTGCTTCGATCTCCATGACTATAATACTTTGTAGACATGGGAGCTATAATCATCGTGGCCGCTTCCAGAACCATTTCTGATGTTGCGCTGCTCTGATCATCGTGCTCAGGTTCATAAACCTTATCAAGTTCCATTGTCCTCCCACTCAAAATATTTCGCTAGAAACAATTTCTTGTAAATAAGTAAGAAATATTGACAAACACTTTTGTCTTTGTCTCCATAGTGGAAGGAATTCCCAATTTGTTCTCTGGGATAACCAACAAAGACATTCATCCGATTTTGGTTGTAAACTTATTTACTTATGCTATGCATACCAAAATTTAAGAAAGGACTATTAGGTTCTATACCCATGCCATAACTTGTATGGTGTCATTTCAACGGATTATGATGATGCTCTATTTAGTGTAAAAGCGGTAGTCTCTAAAGCATAATCCACAAAAATATAATGGCGTCATTTTATATTATCTCATCATTAATCCAACAAAGTTTGGATACGTCTCTCGGATACTCCATCATCACTATGATATTCCAAGAAACGTGAGTTGTAGAACAATTTCATAACTCTCTTAGATGTTCGCTAAAATTCGTAATTCAAATATTTCCACCATGATCCAATCATAGATATTTGACTTTTCTATTACGATGATTTCTACTTCATGCTGAAATTTATTTGAATCCATTCAAATGTTTCAAACTTCTTCCTTATCGAATAAATATATCCACATATATATACTCAATTCATTGTTGGAAGTTTTCATGAAGTAGAAGAATCTCCCGCACACAACTATGCCCGGTGAACCACATACATCATCATGTATGTTTTCACTAAGTTAGTTGCCCGTTCAACTCTTGGCCTATGAACGGTATTTCAGTCATTATCTTTAGAAGAGATTTGCAAGCGCCAAATGATTCAAAAATCAAATGACTCGAAAAATCCATCTGCATGGAGTTTCTTCATGCGTTCCTTTCTAACATGACCTAAATGGCGGTTCCACAAATAAGTGAAATTCAAATCATTTGCCTTATGGCATTTTAGCGTCAGTGTTATGTATGTGTGTTTCACCATTAAGATTTATAATAACTTATCCATCGTACATGGAGTAATGTCATAATTTGAACAACTCATTGTTTTCATTTGACCAGAGCAAAATAACAATGATTAAGTTCTTTATTATAAATTCTAAGGGCTAGGTAGAATGCCAACGACAAACATAATAACACTTTATTATGTTCCAGACGTGCATTATTACCATATTCCTTATCAGTCACTTAGGCCATCGTATTCTTGTATTGCGTTGTACTGTATGACATCTCATACCAACCAATCTGGTACAAATACCCAAGAATTTCATTATGTGACCAAACAAGGAATACATCCATAACATGTATATCATTTATATACACCTGAGCTAGACTTTCTAGTCTTTTCTTTCTTTCTGCCAAAATATCTTTTGTAGTTTCTCTTTTAGCTTTCCTCATTCTCAGAAAACACTTCACCTTCAATAACTTCTAGGTCCATTGGTCAAATACCAACAACCTTGAGGTTCTTACTTTGAAGTTGATCATCATATGACAAGTGTTCCAGATTTCACTATTAGTAACCTTTTAATGTGATGAACAATTTCACTCATAATTTTTATCCATCAAATCATGACGACTTTCTGAGACCATGTCTGTACATGCTAGGCTCGTGAAGTTTTAACCTTAGTATTCGCATGTGCAAATCTGGCTTGCACCCGTTGTATGCACACGTAGAATCTATAACACCCGATCATCACGAGATGCTTCGAAACGACGAGTCTTAGCAAAAGTGCATACTAAGGACGATCAATTCATGGATATGCGAATATCGTTAGTGCCCCAATAGTTGGAGGATTGGGACGCCTGGCGTTTTCAACCTTCATACAGTCCCATAAAACTTATGAGTTTATGTAGTCTCACCAAATTATATTCTATCATCTTGCAACAAGGTCTTAGATATCACATATATCTCATACCTCGCTTATTTCTGAAAACAAAATTTTCAGCTCCTTACTTTTCAAACAGATTTGAACTTCAAGTTTCACGGAGACAAGATGATTCTAGGTACTAATTGAAACCATTGTTCTTTGAATCAGCAATGTGAGGTTTACTAAAAGTTTGCAATAGGACTTAATCATTTCTTGATTCTTTAACAATACGGTACCAGTCCGTAAAGTTTCTTGTCAGACTTAACAGTATTTCTATCTCAATTACAAGACTAGCGCATGGTAGAAAACGGATGCCAATACTACAAAATTAATTCAAAATACTACTCAGACTATGTTCATGATAATTAGTTCATGTTTTAATCTAATTACTAATAAACTCCCACTTAATACAACATCCCTCATAGTTGTTAAGTGGTACACGATCCACATCCACTACACCAAAACCGATCATCACGTGAGATGATGTAGCTTCAATGGTGAACATCAACATGTTGATCATATCATCCATATGACTCGTGTTCAACCTTTCGGTTTCCGTTGTCCCGAGGCTATGTCTGTACATGCTAGGCTCGTCAAGCAAACCCAAGTATTCCGCGTGTGCAAACATGGCTTACACCCGTTGTATGTGAACGTAGAGTCTATCACATCCGATCATCACGAGATGCTTCGAAACGACGAACTGTAGCAACGGTGCATACGAGGGGAGAACACTTTATTATCTTGATATTAATGTGAGGGATCATCTTATAATGCTACCGTCGCGATCTAAGCAAAATAAGATGCATAAAGGATTAACATCACATGCAATTCATAATGTGATATGATATGGCCCTTTAGTCTTTGCGCCTTTGATCTTCATCTCCAAAGCACGGACATGATCTCCATCATCAACGGGCATGATCTCCATCATCGTCGGCGTAGCGTCAAGGTCCATGGCGCCGTCTTCATGGTTGTTCACCGTGTGTAGCAACTATTACAACTATTTTGAAACAATACTACAACATGAAATATAAAGACAACCATAAGGCTCCTGCCGGTTGCCACAATACAATAATGATCATCTCATACATATTCATCATCACATCATGGCCATATCACATCACCAAACCCTGCAAAAACAAGTTAGACGCCTCTAATATGGTTTGCAAATTTTACGTGGTTTAGGGTTTTCGAGTAAGATTCAATCTACCTACGAACATGAACCACAACGGTGATACAAGTGTTGTCAATAGAAAGAGTAAATTGAATCTTCACTATGGTGAGAGAGACAGACACCCGCAAAGCCACTTATGCAATACAAGTTGCATGTCGAACGTGGAGCAAGTCTCATGAACGCGGTCATGTAAAGTTAGCCCGGGCCGCTTCATCCCACCATGCCGCAAGATGCAAAGTACACGAACTAAAGACAACAAAGCATCAATGCCCACAAAACAATTGTGTTCTACTCGTGCAACCAATCTATGCATAGACACGGCTCTGATACCACTGATGGGATTCGTAGCATAGAAAACAAAAAATTTCCTACCGCAAGAACGAAAACACAAGCCAAGATCTAATCTAGTAGACGGTAGCAACGAGAAGATCATGAGACTAACCCTCGAAGATTTCCAAAGCCTAACGAGATTAGATCTCGTGGTGGATGTAGTCGATCACTTGCCGCTTGCAAAAGCGCGTAGAAGATCTTGACCGCTTGCAAAAGCGCGTAGAAGAACTTGACGGTGCCACAGTCGGGCAGCACCTCCGTACTCGGTCACACGTACGGTGTTGATGACGACGTCCTCCTCCCCGTTCCAGCGGGCAGCAGAAGTAGTAGATCCTCCTCGGAATCCCGACAGCACGACGGCGTGGTGGCGGTGGTGGTGGAGATCTCCGGCAGGGCTTCGCCTAAGCGCTGCTGGAGTTGCCGGTGGAAGAGGGGGCGGCTAGGGTTTGGGAGAGGGGGAGCTTGGGGCGCCGGCCTCAAGAGGGGCAGGGGTGGTGCGGCCAATGAAGTGCTGCCCCCCTCCCTCTCTCCCTCATTATATAGGTGGATCCCCAAGGGTTAGGTCAAAAGTCTCCGAATAAGACCCCAACACAAAACCTTCCATATTGCCAAACCTAGGGGGAGTGGGACTCCCCCCTTCCTTTGGTGGGGCTGGCCGGCCACCCTTGGAGGAGTCCACCTGGGACTCCTCCTCCCTTAGGCTGGCCGGCCATGGTGGGTGGAGTCCCTCCGGGACTCCACCTTCCATGGTGATTTCTTCCGGACTTTTCTAGAACCTTCTAGAACTTTCCATAAATGCACCGGATCATTTCCAAACTTGGAATATGACTTCCTATATATGAATCTTATTCTCCGGACCATTCCGGACCTCCTCGTGATGTCCTGGATCCCATCCGAGACTCCGAACAAACATTCGAACTCCATTCCATATTCCATATCTACTTAAACGACATCAAACCTTAAGTGTGTCACCCTAAGGTTCGTGAACTATGCAGACATGGTCGAGACTTCTCTCCAACCAATAACCAATAGCGGGATCTGGAGATCCATAATGGCTCCCACATATTCAACGATAACTTAGTGATCGATTGAACCATTTACATACGATACCGATTCCCTTTGTCACGCGATATTTTACTTGTCCGAGGTTTGATCATCGGTATCTCTATACCTTGTTCAACCTCGTCTCCTGACAAGTACTCTTTACTCGTACCGTGGTATGTGGTCTCTTATGAACCATTCATATGCTTGCAAGCTAATTAGACGACATTCCACCGAGAGGGCCCAGAGTATATCTATCCGTCATCGGGATGGACAAATCCCACTGTTGATCCATATGCCTCAACTCATACTTTCCGAATACCTAATCCCACCTTTATAACCACCCATTTACGCAGTGGCGTTTGATGTAATCAAAGTACCCTTCCGGCATAAGTGATTTATATGATCTCATGGTCGAAAGGACTAGGTAACTATGTATCGAAAGCTTATAGCAAATGAACTTAATGACGTGATCTTATGCTACGCTTAATTGGGTGTGTCCATTACATCATTCATCAATGACATAACCTTGTTATTAATAACATCCAATGTTCATGATCATGAAACGATGATCATCTATTAATCAACAAGCTAGTTATACAAGAGGCTTACTAGGGACTCCTTGTTGTTCACATAACACACATGTATCAATGTTTCGGTTAATACAATTATAGCATGGTATGTAAACATTTATCATAAACATAAAGATATATAATAACCATTTTATTATTGCCTCTTGGGCATATCTCCAACAGCCTCATTGACTACTATGATCGGGTGTGCCGAAAAATAGTGCCGTAATTTTCTTGCTGTTGTGAATACTCCATACGCGAGTTTCTGATAATGCGGGTGACAAGGGATTAACTTGTCAATGCCTAGGGATTGTAGGCTAGGGTTTAGTTGGAAGTAGAGGGTAAGTAGATCTCGAAGGTTTCAGCCGAAAAGTACTCGACGATTATGAAAACTAGGGTTTGTAAACAATGATTCGATACTTTCTTTGTCCCTCGACTCCCCCTTATATAGGAGGTGGAGCCGAGGGATTCGTGTTGTACAAGTTACAGAGTCCGGGACGGTTTCTAACTCATCCCGTAAGATTACAAATAACCCTTTCTATTACAACTCTAGCTTTCCTTAATAACATCTTGGGCTTCCGAATCTTCTTATTCTTCGGGTAGTGGGCCTTCAGTAAACCCCGGGTACTATCTTCGGCAGGCCCATTTGGGATGCCTATGTCAGTAGCCCCCGAGATTTTGCTTGAATCGTAGAGTCAGGGAAAATCTCCACTGTTTATGCTTACTCAACATCTTAAACCTTTCTATATTTCTTCATATAAATTTTTATATTGTACAGGGATAATGGTAGTTGGGGCTAGTTCATCTGACGGATCAGGTACTAGTTAACTGCTCTAGTGGCAATCCGCAAAAACCTACTTCAAAATCACGTCCCTGGACATGATCTCGGGATACTGGTGTAAACTTCGACAGGTGCCGCTTAAGGTCTTACCATTCTGTCGAGTCCCAGTTAAATTTATCGAGTACCTAACGCGTCCGTTAGGATTTTTCTTCGTATCTGTTGATACGGATAAAAGTAGCAGAGCGCAGTCTTCGGCGATGCCACGCCCAACAGAACGGATCTGGGGTCTTATCTTCGCAAATTTGCGGCAGTCAGAAATTGATCGCAACTTTGGCGTTCTGAGAATATATTGTCGAGTGCTTTTCCGGCTGTTGGAATGGCACATTTTATCGAGTCAAATATGACATGACTCCCGATGGGAGTATGTTTCGAGTTATTTGTATAACTCGAAATATGCTCACTTCTTTTTTCTCTATTTTTTTTAATTTCATCGGGCACGCGAACAGCGTTCCCGATGGGAGTAGCCCCCGAGGCTACAGCCAAGGACTTGTGCTTGGTTGTAGGCTCAACATCTTATGCCGCTATATTGTCAATCTCTCTCGAGATTTTTATGTCTATCGGGTGCGCGACCAGCGCTCCCGGTGGGAGTAGCCCCCGAGGCTATGAACAAATGCTTGCGTTTGATCATAGGCTCTCGCCATTTCTATTTTTTCATACTCGAACTTTTTTTTTTTTTTTTTTTTTTTTTTTTTTTGAAGTAGCCCCCGAGCATTTGGGCAAAAACTTGTATTTGATCAAAGGCTCTCAAAACTGTCGATAATTTTTTCTGTCGCTAGTTCCCTTACTCCTTGCTGCCGAGATTTTTCTGTCTTGTGGGCCCAAAATTCACACCACGTTTACACGTTGTGCAAGTGGGGCACCCACGTCCTCCGCTTTTACTGGCGCACGTACTGTAGCGCCTGTTCCGTTCTTTCACAGTCAAAATACTTTTTTACCCCTTAGCCACGTGCACAACATCCATCGCCAAAAATATTCCATCCAACGGTGCGCCGCTTCACCGATTCCTTATATAAGGTCTTCTTCTTCCTCCGTTCTCTCTTTCGCTTGCGCCGCACCTCTGCTTCTCCTCTGCAAAGAAATCCCCATTGCGCCCAGAGCTCAACCACATTCGCACGCTGTGCTCCCGCCATTGCTTGATGCCACCACGCGCGCGGCTCACTCGCCACACCACTCCCGAATCCAAGATGGCGGCGGAAGATCTGAAATGGGAGAGATCCAAAATTTCCAACCAAGACCTGAACTTGATGAAGAAGCTCGGGCTCACGAAGACGAAGGACGCGCTGCGCTTCCCCAGCGACGAAAGCTATCCTTCACCTCCAATCTCATATCGGGTCAGTTTTGTTGATCATCTCATTCGCGGCCTGTCCACCCCCATTCACGATTTCCTCCGCGGCCTTCTCTTTGTTTATGGGGTGCAGCTACATCAGCTCACTCCCAATTCTATCCTCCATATCGCCATTTTCATTACTCTGTGCGAATGCTTCCTCGGAGTCCCTCCTAACTGGGCTCTGTGGAAGCGCATCTTCTACCTCCGCCGCAATGGCTCCCACAACTTCACCTACAACATAGGTGGTGTCGTTATTTGCGTTCGCCCTGATGTCGAATACTTTGACGTCAAATTCCCCGACTCCGTCCAAGGGTGGCGCAAAAAGTGGCTCTATGTGCGTGAAGAAAGCGCCAACTCAGTGGAGTATAACATAGCTCCTTTTGATGGAAACGCCAAGATTCTTCGCCGCCGTTCCTGGGACGCTGAAGCTACCGAAGAAGAAAAAGCATCGACAGAGGCGCTAATGTCTCGCATTCATGAGCTTCAGAATACTCGGGGTAGGGAACTGTCGGGTATCCAAATCACAGCTTACTTCCTTAGGATTAGGGTGCAGCCTCTGCAGGCTCGCAAAAATCCCCTTTGGACGTATGTTGGCGAAAAAGATGCTAATAGGATCTCCAAAGACCTTTCTGTAAAGGACTTGGAGAAACTTATCCGAAGAATCTCATCGCTCAGCAAGAAAGATCCTATTCCATCTTCCTGTCGTGTGGAGCCATATAGTGCTTCCAACCCACTCCCCAAGGTATTTTCTTCTACTGGCTTTTTATCCTCTCGATTTTTTGTCTTCCCGATTATTTTGCTATTTGTCGACTGTTGCTTCTGCTGACTTCCCCTGTATAATTTTCTTGTCGACTTTTCTTGCCTCTGTAGAATCATCCAATTCTAGCTTCTCTTCCTCCTCTTCCTGAAGATGGAGAAGTCGAAGAACAGGCTGTTGTCACTGACGACAACCAGGGTACTTCTCGCCCTGAGAGTGAAGTCGCGGGTTCCCAGAAATCCGCGGCTTCTTCTGAAAGAGAAGATTCTGAGGCTACCGCATCGTCACACTCCCTCCCCTCCGCTGTTTCTCCAAGGAACAAGAGAAAAAGGGACGAAGGTGACGATTCTGGCACCTCCAAGACCGGCGCACCTCCTGCCGAAGAAGTTGTTCCTACTGAAGAAAGGACAACTTTCAATCCTTACGAGGATGCCCTTGTGAGCTCGTAAGTTTTCTGTTGCTCTTTGTTATTTGCTCTCGATATTTTGTCTATATTGCTTCTTACTTTGTCGCCTTCTAATGCAGTGGCGACGAGGATGAAAATCCCCCCATTGATGCAACTGCTCGAACGAGTATGTCGCAAACTTTAGTCGTCTCCGAAGCTCAACCTGATGAGGAGGAAACTTCGCCTCCTCAGCAGGACGTTGAGCTCACTGCTCCAATCGAGAGCCCCCGTGCCTCTTCACCGAAAAGAGCTAGGGTTGAGTCAGCCAAGGAACCCTCCCAATTAACTGGCAGCTCCACAACTCCTTCATTGGATGATGTAAGTTCACTTCTGTCGATTCCCCTCTTTTTATGTTCCGACGATTTCAATATTGTTGACTCCCCTCTATTATTTTTTTTGCTTCTTTCGCTTGTTACTGTCGAACTTTTGAATTCCTATATTGACTTTTATTTCTATACCTTTCTTTTGCAGCCTTTGATGAAGGAGTTTCTTCGTCTCGGTACCCAATTTGTCGGATACCGTGATCGTTGTAAAGAGCTTGAAGGTACTTGACACTTGTTTTATTGCTTCTCCTGTTTCTCCTAAATAAAATTCTCCTGCTTCTCCTTCATTTTCTTTTTATGACACTTGTTCATTTGTCGATTATTTTGCCAGCCAATTTTGCGGAAGCGAACAAACGTGCTGATGCTCTTGCTCTGCAATTGGAGCAAAGCGAAACTGCTCGCAAGAAGGCTGAATCAAATGCCGCTGTTATTGAAGATCTTCGAAAGAGGCTTCACAATGCGGAAAATTCTTTGAGTGAAAACGTCACTCAGCAAACTGCCCGCGAGGAAGGGATTATCGCTCGATTAGAAGCACAGAGCCGACGTTTTGTCAGTAAGTGCTCTAACCATTTCTTGTTCCTTGAATACCCATGCTTTCTTGGCGTGCTTTTTCCTGACAAACTATATTTTTGCCTCATTAGGGAGGACGCATCAAGATTTTGATCTAGAAAATCCTGAAGATGATCGCCTCCTCGACGCGCTTTCCCTTCTTGAGATCCATGGAGATGAAGCACGCCAAGGTCTTACTGATGCGAGAACAATTCTATCTCGGCTTTTTCCCTTCCACTTCGCGAAGAAAGAAGAACCCAAGTCTTTTACTGCCCTCGCCCAGTGCTTCATGTCGAAGGAAGATCTTGGACCCAGTCTTCGACAAGAAGGCTTGAAAATTGGTGTTGAAGGCACCATAGCCTTGGTTGCTAACAGCCATCAAAATGTCGACTGGGCAAAAGTTGGCGATGTGAAGGATATGGAGACGAAGAAATGGCAGTCTTTGATTAAGGCTGCCAAGCCAAATTCAAAGAAGATCCTCTCTTTCCTTGGGTTCAAGCCATCTTCGGCTCCTAGTTCGTCGAAGCCGGAGGTCAAGTAGACAATCTTGTATTTCTTTTTCGCTGTATTTTTCTTTTGGTGCTGCCGCCATAGTAGCTCTGGCGACAACTACTCCATTAGTTCAGTAGGGACTTTCCTTTGTAATAGCCATGTAAATACCTGTCTTTGGTAATGAAAATACTATGTTGCCGAGGTATTGATATCGAATTATTTTCTCTCCAGTTGATTTTTGACAACTATACCGCTGGGCCTCATTCCTCGACTGCCCTGCCTGGGGCGTTTTGCGCTAAGAGGTCCTCCGCTGTCGAATTTAATGAAGTTTCCTCGAGTGTTGCGCCAAGTGAGGATTTGGACGAACTCCGTCGAGAGCTTCAATCGAAGAAAAAACAGATTGTCATGATCATGGAGCAGTCTCGAAGATCATCTCAGAATGAGAAACGAGCTATCCAACAAGCTAAAGAAGCCGTGGCGTTGAAGGAAACTGCAGTTGCTGAGGCTGCCGAAGCTACTCGCCGAGAAAATCATATGCTTGAGCTGATGAATGATGCTAGCTTGGATATGGCGGGTATGCTCCGCAAACTTGGTCATGCTGGTTTAACCTTACTATATTTTTTCTTGCTGAAGTCTCCGGTGGAACAGGTTCTTTCTTGGATACTGCTGCCGAAGATCAACGTGTTGAAGCCCGGACCAACGTGCTTGTCAGGCTTGCCCGTGAGCATGGAGCCAATTTTTGGGTCACTCCGGAGCGAACTCGCCAAATAGTCAGATTTCAAGATCGCGCGACTCAGGTCCGCGATTTTCTCGACTACTGCACGAAAACTTTATCTTTAGTCTACAGCACCATGTTTCCTCGCAACGAAATCCCAGACACTCTTCCTGCCTTGATGGAGAAATTTCGAGATGCTCCTCGTATTCATCAGTTTGTGCGGGCTCAACTTGAAGCTGGAGCAAGATTTGCCATGATTATGATACAGATCTGCTACCCGAAGTTGAATCTTACTCAAATTTTCGACAAGTGTATGGCCAAGCAGGCGAAACGGAGGAGGAACGTTGACAAAATTGATGACAACGTGCGCCCTGTAGCAGTAAAGATGATGGACGAACTGCTTCGGCTTGATGCAGAATTCTTCGTCAGAGGTAGTTATGCTGAACATACTACTGGCGCTGCAAATAACGAGGGAATCAACATAGACGCTATATTGAATACTGATTGAAGTATTTCTGTGTTGTCTCTGTCGAAAAACGCCTGTATATTGTAAATATATATGTTGTCAAATGCCTCGAGCTATTTTTGTTTGAACGAGCCCCCGAGCCCTTTATTGATTCTTCCTGTGTCTTTATATTGTTTCGCGAGGTGTATTGCACCAAGGCGAAGTTTATTGGTTTGCAAGTTCTATTTTGTCGGTAATTTATATATGGTAGCTGCTGGGTGCAAGCCCCCGAGCGTGTCGAGAAAGAAAATGTATATCACCAATATCTTTTCTATATTGTAGCACCGCGAGCCCGCCTCATTAAAAACCTTTCCGGCCCCACTCGGTGCCCCGAAAAGGAAAAGAGTGCGTCTGAAAACTCGCGGGCGTTTCAGTACATTGTATTTTTACAGAGAAGGACTATATTTCAACTCTATGCGTAGAAACGCCTGAGCTGCGCCACGTTCCAGGGATTTGGCTCTGCAATCCCTGTCTTTTTGTCCTTTATCCTGTATGCTCCTCCTTCGAGTACTTCTGTAATGATGTAAGGACCAAGCCATGGCGACTCGAGTTTTTCGTGACTTTTTTGAGTGAGCCGAAGAACTAGGTCTCCCACCTGAAAGGATCTTGGCCGCAAACGTCGACTGTGGTAATTCTTCAAGTCCTGTTGGTATTTGGTTACTCTTGATAATACTTCGTCTCGAGCTTCGTCGAGTGCGTCTACGTCGTCTTCCAATGCTATCTTGGAAGTTTCTTCATTATACTCTGTGACTCTAGGGGAGTCGTGCTCTATTTCTATTGGCAGTACTGCTTCTGCTCCATGGACAAGGAAAAACGGCGTCTCCTGTGTCGCTGTATTTGGTGTTGTTCGGATACTCCATAACACACTTGGTAGTTCTTCTGGCCAAGTATGTCGAGCTTTTTCCAGTGGTCCTAATAGGCGTTTCTTGATGCCGTTGCAGATGATGCCATTGGCTTTCTCGACTTGACCATTGGTTTGAGGATGTGCAACTGACGCGAAGTGCAATTTGATGCCTACCTCTGCACAGTATGCCTTGAACTCTTTTGACGTAAAGTTGCTGCCATTGTCTGTGACAATGCTATGAGGTACTCCAAATCGAAAAACGATGCCCTTCACGAATTTTATTGCAGATGCTGCATCTGGTGAATTTATCGGCTTTGCTTCTATCCACTTGGTGAATTTGTCGACAGCAACTAGCAAGTACTCATATCCTCCTGGCGAAGCTTTGTGCAACTTGCCCACCATATCAAGTCCCCATTGGGCAAAGGGCCATGACAATGGTATTGGCGTTAACTCCGCCGCTGGAGAATGAGGTTTGGCGGCGAATCTTTGACACGCGTCGCAAGTTCTTACTATTTCCTTGGCATCCTCAATTGCTGTCAACCAATAGAATCCTGCCCGAAAAACTTTGGCTGCAATAGCTCGACTGCTTGCATGATGACCACATATTCCTTCGTGTACATCCTTCAAGATTATCCTTCCTTCTTCAGGTGTGACGCACCTTTGTAGCACACCCGAAATACTTCGTTTGTATAACTCCCCTTTGACCACAGTAAAAGCTTTAGAACGCCTGATAACTCGTCTCGCCTCAACTGGATCATCGGGTAGTTGTTTTCTTAGGATGTATGATATGAACGCTTGCATCCATGGAATTTGCACCATCATTACTAGGTCCTGTTCCTCTTCTTCTTCTTCTGGTGCTTCTTTTGCAGCCCCCGAGGGTTTCTTGTCCTTCTCCTTCTTTTTTGGTTTCTTCGACTTTGTAGATCTCTCGGCTATTTCCTCCCAGAATACGCCTGGTGGAATCGCAAGACATTGCGACCCGATATTTGCAAGAACGTCGGCTTCATCATTGCTCAGCCTGCTAATATGATTTACTTCGCATCCATCAAACAGCTTCTCTAGCTCGTTGTATACTTCTTTGTATGCTATCATACTATCATTGACTGCGTCACATTGATTCATGACTTGCTGAGCCACTAATTGCGAGTCGCCGAATATTTTTAGTCGCGTTGCGCCACAAGCCTTTGCCATCTTCATCCCGTGTATGAGGGCTTCGTACTCTGCCTCATTGTTAGATGCGTTCGGGAACGTCATCCTCAAGACATACTTTAGCTTGTCGCCCTCAGGTGATATTAGTATCACGCCTGCTCCAGCTCCTTCTAATCTCTTGGACCCGTCGAAGTTCATGGTCCAAGTTCTCGATAAATCCGGTGGTCCTGTATTTTGTAACTCCATCCACTCTGCAATGAAGTCTGGTAGAATTTGTGACTTTATTGCTTTTCTTTTTTCATACGTGATGTCCCGAGGGGAAAGCTCTATTCCCCAAAGGGAGACACGACCCGTAGCTTCTGGGTTGTTTAGTATATTGGACAAGGGCGCCTCGTTGACCACTATTATTGGGTGTGCCGAAAAATAGTGCCGCAATTTTCTTGCGGTTGTGAATACTCCATATGCTAGCTTTTGGTGCGAGGATACCGCTGTTTTGAAGGTGATAAAACTTCGCTGATGAAGTACACTGGCCTCTGTACTCCATGAATTTTGCCTTCTTCCTCTCTTTCGACAACAAGTGCTGTGCTTACCACCTGAGGTGTGGCCGCGATGTATAACAGCAAAGGTTCCTTTTCCTTAGGCGCCACCAAGATTGGCGGTGTCGAAATTGTGCGCTTGAGGTCCTCGAAAGCTCTGTCTGCCTCTTCGTTCCATTGGAACTTTTCTCCCTGCTTTATCAAGGCGTAAAACGGCAACGCTTTTTCTCCTAACCTGGCGACGAATCTGCTCAGAGCGGCGACTCGCCCGATTAGTTCTTTGTATTTCTTTTAGCTTTGTTGGCTTCCTCATTGTTACTATAGCTTGTATTTTTTCTGGATTAGCTTCAATCCCTCTTGCTGAAACTAGGAACCCGAGAAGTTCTCCTGCAGAGACGCCGAAAGAACACTTCGTCGGGTTCAGCTTGAGACAAAATTTGTCGAGGTTGTCAAAGGTTTCCTTGAGGTCCTCGATCAATGTTGCTCCCTTTTTTGACGTTATGACGACATCGTCGATGTATACTTGCACGTTTTTCCCAATCTGTGTCGCCAAACACTTCTGCATCATCCTCTGATATGTTGCTCCCGCATTTTTTAGACCAAAGGGCATTGTTTTGTAGCAAAACACGCCGTAAGGTGTAATAAACGCTGTCTTTACTTCATCTTCTTCTTTCAATCTGATCTGGTTATAACCAGAATATGCGTCCAGGAAGGAAAGACGTTCACATCCAGCCGTGGAGTCGATAATTTGATCGATCCTCGGGAGGGGAAAGTGATCCTTTGGACAGTGTTTATTGAGACACGTAAAGTCGACGCACATGCGAAGGACCTTAGTGTTTTTCTTCGGCACCAACACTGGGTTAGCTACCCATGTGGCTTCTGTATGTAATTCTTTGATGAATCCAGCTTCTCTAAGTCGATCAATTTCTGACAACATAGCTTTGCGATTTGGTTCCGAAAAACGCCGCAAAGGTTGTTTGATTGGTCTCGCAATTGGATCCACATTTAGGTGGTGCTCGGCAAGTTCCCTGGGTACTCCTGGCATGTCAGCTGGGCACCATGCGAAGATTTTCCAGTGCTCACGGAGGAACTCGACGAGCGCGCTTTCCTATGCGAGGTCCATGTTAGTGGCAATGGACGTTGTTTTCTTTGGATCTGTCGGGTGAATCTGCACCTCCTTGGAATCTTTGGTAGTGTTAAAGGTTGGCTCCCTGAGAGGTCTCCCTACATCTGGCAATACATCATAATCAGTCATGAGCCTTGACGCCATGTATTCAGCTTGCATCCCGAAAGTTTCTGACAGTCGATGAAAATCCTTGTCGCATTTATCAGCTAACGCGAAACTACCCTTGACCGTAATTGGTCCATTAGGTCCAGGCAACCTCCATAATAAGTACGTGTAATGTGGTACCGCCATAAACCTGGCATATGCCGGTCGTCCCAACAAGGCGTGGTATTGTGACGGGAAATCCACGACTTCGAACTCCAATTTTTCTATTCGTAATTTTCTCGGGTCCCAAAGCGAACGTCGAGATTTATTTTTCCCAGCGGATAACTCGGCTTCTACGGCGTGATACCGTGGAACCTTGTGTCTGTTGGTTTCAAGTTTGCTAAGGATATGTTCATCTTCCTTAATGTATCTGCATACATAAGGTTTAAGCTGCTGCCGCCGTCTATGAATACTCGAGAAACATCAAATCCCGCGATAATCGCTGGTAAGATTAGTGCTGATTGTCTGGTCGAGGAACTTGCTGCGGATGATCTGCTATGGTGAAGCCAATATCTTGCCACGACCAATTAAGATACTCGATCGTTGGTGGGGGCATCTTTTACGCCATAAACACCGTCGTGAGATTACTTTCGAGCTCTATTGGATGGCCTTCCTTTCTGAATCATCGACACCGCTCCGTTGGAGTTAGGATCAACATAAGGTGGTGGTGGAGGTGCTGCCGCTATTCTGAGCTGATGTCGATTGTCGTCTGTAATCGCGGGAGGGGGTGGTAAGTGAATCTCGCTCCTGGGTTCCCGAGGATTTCTCTGTGCTGCTTGAGCATTGGCTTGCCCTGCGAACCTTAACATTGCTTGAAAATTTCGACAGTCCTTCTGCAGGTGTCCTGACTGCCTCTTCCCGTTATTGTCGAGATAGAAATGCATCTGACATGGTCCGTTCATCATATCCTCGGGAGATATATAAGGTCGCTGGAACCTTGGTCCACTATTTTGCTTGTTATATCGGGAATCATCTCTATTGTCGCCTCGTTGCTCATTGCTTCTTTGATGATCATCTCTATTGCTTCCTCCATTGTTTCCTCGAAAACCAGCCGATATTTGGCCAGGAGCGTCGTAACTCGAGTACTGTCGAGGAAAGCGTCGTCTATTTTGAAAATTTCGACCACGGTCCTCCTCTGGTGACCTGTGTCGTTTATTGTGGACAGCATCTTCTCCATCTGCCCATTTGTTTGCTATTTCCATTAATGCGGATACTGTCTTTGGGTTGGTCCTTCCCAAGTCCTCGACGAAATCTCCGCGCCTGACTCCTGCGACAAACGCATCTATCGCTCTCTCGTCAGATATATTTTCTGCCGAGTTTTTGATGATGTTCCACCTTTGGATATATTTTCTCATTGATTCGTCATGCTTTTGTCGACACGACCTCAGCTCCTCTAGTGATGCAAGCTTCTTGCAGGTGGACCTGAAGTTCTTGATGAACACGTCCTCGAAGCTTTCCCAGCTATCAATAGATCCTAGAGGAAGTTTCTTTATCCAAGATCGTGCGGCTCCGCTCAAGTGTACTTGGATGCTTTGCATAGCTGTTGCCCTAGTTCCTCCTGTGAGCTTCACTGTCTCGAGATAATCAACTAGCCAATCCTCTGGATCTTGAAGGCCGTCGAATTTCTTGAAGTTGTCAGGTAGCTTAAATCCTGAAGGGACTCGAGTTTTTCGGACTCTCCTCGTGAAGCACGGCAAACCACACATATCCTCGTCGTTAAGCTCCGGGGATTGCCGATGTTCCCTTCTGCTTTGCCGCGCTCTATCGACCCTTGCTTGTGCTGCCGTGTCTCTTGCTCCACTTGGTCCTTCAGGGGCTGCCGCTGTTGCTGCTGCAGGTCGTGGACTATTTTGCCTTGCTGCTCCTTCGGGAGGTGTGGATGCAAACGCTGCTCCCATAGCTCCAACTCCTGCCATAGCCATATTGTACAATGCCTCTCTTGGATCTCCGACAGGTGGTTTGGACGCGAGGATAAAAGCTTGCGTCGCCATATACCCTGCTTCTGGTGTCTTAGGAATAATGTTCCCCCTCGTGTCTATCGACATAAAGGACATGTCGAGGTTTTGGACCAGATGCTCCCTCTCAGCTTCGGGTATGTTGTTTAAACGAGATCTTGCCCTGTTGCGAGCTCCTCTTTGATTACTTTCCGAAGTTCCTGATTGTCGACTCTGTTCCGCTCTTCGCCTACTTGACGCTGATGCTGCTTCTTGCCTCCTGTCTAGCGCGATCTTCTGTTTTTCGAGTTCTCGCCTAGTACGCGCGAGCCTATATTGATATGCCTGTAGTTCCTCTGGCGTCGCTGTTACGGTCATCGGCTCTGTGCCATTAATAGCTCTCTCCACTCGATCCCACACTGCCTGCGGAAATCGCACCATCTCTCGCGTCGTCATGCCGATATATTTTGTCCCTAGGCCTCGCGTGAGATCCGCGGGGTCGACGAACGGATTTCCCGCCTCGTCGAAGTTTTCTGATGTCTCTTCTTGAGGACGACTTGTTTCTCCGATCGCGTAGATCTGATGATATTTTGTTTTTTCTATTTTGTCGAGATTGGTGACGCCGTCGCGTAGACTGGCGAAGACCTTTCCCATAGCAATGGATTTGTCGATGAAATCGAGACTGTCGACACTGTCAGAATCGCTGCTTATATTGGAGTCCGCAGACGACTCAAAGGACATGTCGCTAAAAATCTTGGTGAGTTTCTCTCTTGCCCTAGTGCTGACGTAGCATGTCGACGAAGTTTCGTCGTCTCCTGATTCGGTTGACGATGTATAGCTTAAAAAATCAGAATCGACGGCCGACGATCCCGACGAAATCGGAATTTCGACACGGCGCGATCCTTCCTTCTCGACGCGAAAGCGAAACCTTCCGAACGTCATCTCCATAGGCTCCGCCAGATACGCATATGCATCCAAACGGGAGGGTGGGTGAGGAACAAAATCGACAAGACCAGCAGCGATCTGTTTACCTTGATCCATTGCGTTGTTTGCGGTTGATGATGCCGAAGATCTTGAACGTGCCATCGAAATCAGATCCTTACGCCTCTAATTCCCACAGACGGCGCCAATTGACAAGGGATTAACTTGTCAATGCCTAGGGATTGTAGGCTAGGGTTTAGTTGGAAGTAGAGGGTAAGTAGATCTCGAAGGTTTCAGCCGAAAAGTACTCGACGATTATGAAAACTAGGGTTTGTAAACAATGATTCGATACTTTCTTTGTCCCTCGACTCCCCCTTATATAGGAGGTGGAGCCGAGGGATTCGTGTTGTACAAGTTACAGAGTCCGGGACGGTTTCTAACTCATCCCGTAAGATTACAAATAACCCTTTCTATTACAACTCTAGCTTTCCTTAATAACATCTTGGGCTTCCGAATCTTCTTATTCTTCGGGTAGTGGGCCTTCAGTAAACCCCGGGTACTATCTTCGGCAGGCCCATTTGGGATGCCTATGTCAGCGGGTACCGCTGTTTTGTAGGCGATAGAACTTCACTGATGAAATATACCGGCCTCTGGACTCCATGAAGTTTCCCTTCTTCTTCTCTTTCTACCACAAGTACTGTGCTGACCACCTGAGGTGTGGCCGCGATATATAGCAGGAGAGGTTCCTTTTCCTTTGGCGCCACCAGTATTGGAGGTGTCGAGATTGTGCGTTTGAGGTGCTCAAACGCCCTACCTGCTTCTTCGTTCCACCCGAACTTCTCTCCTTGCTTGATCAACGCATAAAAGGGTAGCGCTTTTTCTCCTAGCCTGGCGACAAATCTGCTCAGAGCCGCGACACGTCCTGTCAGCTGCTGTATCTCCTTAAGCTTCGTCGGCTTTCTCATTGTCACAATTGCTTGTATCTTCTCAGGATTCGCCTCAATACCTCTGGCTGATACCAAGTACCCCAGGAGCTCTCCCGCGGGAACGCCAAAGGAACACTTCGTCGGGTTTAGCTTGAGGCGAAACTTGTCGAGGTTGTCGAAGGTTTCCTTAAGATCATCGATTAAAGATAACCCCTGCTTTGTTGTAATCATGACATCATCAATATATACTTGAACGTTCCTGCCGATCTGCACGGCAAGACACTTTTGCATCATCCTTTGATAAGTAGCTCCCGCGTTTTTTAGCCCGAAAGGCATTGTTTTATAGCAGAATACACCGTAAGGTGTTATGAAGGCTGTTTCGACCTCATCCTCTTCTTTTAGGCGGATCTGGTTGTAACCAGAATACGCGTCTAGGAAGGAAAGACGCTCGCATCCCGCTGTGGAGTCGATAATTTGATCGATCCTCGGGAGGGGAAAGTGATCCTTTGGACAATGTTTATTGAGACACGTGAAGTCGACGCACATGCGAAGGACGTCAGTGTTTTTCTTCGGGACCAGGACTGGGTTAGCTACCCATGTGGCCTCTGTGTGCAGCTCCTTGATGAAGTTTGCTTCTCGAAGTCGATTAATTTTCGACAGCATAGCTTTGCGGTTTGGTTCCGAAAAACGCCGCAAATGTTGTTTAATTGGCCTAGCCATTGGATCCACATTAAGAGGGTGCTCGGCAAGTTCCCTGGGTACTCCTGGCATGTCAGCTGGACACCATGCAAAGATTTCCCAGCGCTCACGGAGGAACTCGACAAGCGCGCTTTCCTATGCGCTATCCATATTTGTTGCGATAGCTGTCGTCTTCTTGGGATCTGTCGGGTGAATCTGTACTTCCTTCGAGTTCTTGGTGGTGTCGAAGGTTGGCTCCTTCAGTGGCCTCCCTCCGTCAGGTAACACATCGTAGTCAGTTGTTAACCTTGACGCCATATATTCGGCCTGCATCCCGAAAGTTTCTGACAGCCGATGGAAATCCTTGTCGCACTTATCTGCCAACGCGAAACTCCCTTTTACTGTGATTGGGCCGTTGGGTCCAGGGAGCCTCCACAATAAGTATGTGTAATGTGGTACCGCCATAAATCTGGCATAAGCGGGTCGTCCTAGCAGAGCATGATACTGTGACGGGAAATCCACAACTTCAAATTCTAGTTTTTCTCTTCTGTAATTTTCTCGGGTACCGAACTGAACGTCGAGACTGATTTTCCCCAATGGATAACTTGGCTTCTCCGGGGTGATGCCATGGAAACGCGTGTCAGTTGGTTTTAGATTCGCCAAAGATATGTTCATCTTACTCAATGTATCCGCGTACATGAGGTTTAAGCTGCTGCCTCCATCTATGAATACCTATGAAACGTCGAATCCTGCAATCACCGCTGGCAGGATCAAACCTGATTGCCCGGGTCGTGGAACTTGCTGCGGGTGATCTGCTATGGTAAATCCGATGTCTTGCCCCGACCAATTCAAGTACTCAATCATTGGTGGAGGCATTTTCTCCGCCATGTAAACCTGTCGCGAAATCACCTTTTGAGTTCTATTGGAAGGCCTGCCCTTCTGGATCATGGAGACTGTCCCATTGGTGTCGATATAAGGGCCGTTGGTTGGAGCTGCCGCCAGTTGCAACTGATGTCGATTTTCGTCTGTAACTGCGGGTGGAGGTGGAAGGTGAATCTCACTCCTTGGCCCCTAGGGGTTTCTGTTTGCTGCCTGTGTATTGGCATGTCCCGCATATCTATGCAATGCTAGAAAAGTTCGGCAATCCTTCTGAAGATGACCCGACTGTCTCTTCCCATTATTATCGAGAAAGAAATGCATCTGGCACGGTCCGTTCAGAAGGTCCTCGGGTGATACATACGGTCTCTGGAACCTTGGTCCACTATTTTGTCTGTTAGAACGGGTAGCATCCCTGTAGTCGTTGCGTTGCTCATTACTCTTTTGATAATCATCTCGATGATTTTCTCCATTTTTTCCTCGGAAGCCAGCCGATATTTGGCCAGGACCGTCATAATCTGAGAACTGTCGAGAAAAGCGTCGTCTATTTTGATTATTTCGGTTGCGATTGTCCTCAGGCGACCTATGCCGTTTATTTTGAACAGCATCTTCTCCATCTGCCCAGCGATTCGCTATTTCCATGAGTGCTGATATTGTTTTCGGATTGGTCCTTCCCAAATCCTCGATTAAGTCCTTCCTCCTGATACCGGCGACAAATGCATCTATTGCTCTTTCGTCAGATATGTTTTCTGCCGAATTTTTGATAATGTTCCATCTCTGGATGTACGTCCTCATTGGCTCATCGTACTTTTGTCTGCAGGCTCTCAGCTGCTCTATGGACGCTGGTTTCTTGCATGTGGATAGGAAGTTTTTTACAAACATGTCCTCGAAAGTTTCCCAGCTGTCGATGGATCCAGGTGGTAGCTTTTTTATCCATGACCTCGCCGCTCCACTTAGGTGTACCTGAATACTCTGCATGGCCGTTGCTTTGGTTCCACCCGTCAATTTTACTGTCTCCAGGTAGTCGACTAACCAGTTCTCAGGATCTTGCAGACCATCGAACTTCTTGTAGTTGTTGGGTAATTTAAACCCAGACGGGACTCGAGTTTTACGAACTCGTCGAGTAAAGCAAGGGAGCCCGCACATATCTTCCTCATCTACTTCTGGTGAGTGTCGACGTTCTCTTCTTTCTTGCCGCGCTCTATCGATCCGCGCCTGTGTCGCTGTATTTCTCGCATCACCCGTTCTTGGAGGATCTTGTACTACCGCCGCGGGTCGTGGACTATTTTGCCTTGGAGCACCTTCGGGAGGTGTACTTGTACCCGCAAACGCTGTTCCCATGACTCCAACTCCTGCCATAGCCATATTGTACAACGCTTCTCTTGGATCTCCGGGAGGTGGCCTGGATGCCAGTATGTAAGCCTGAGTCGCCATGTATCCAGCTTCCGGAGTTTTGGGAATAATGTTTCCTCTCGTGTCTATCGACATAAAAGACATGTAGAGGTTTTGGACCAGATGCTCCCTCTCGTTCTCCGGTATGTGCTGCAGCCGAGACCTTCCTCTATTACGGGCTTCCCTGTGATTATCTCCCGAAGTTCCTGATTGTCGACTAAGCTCAGCTCTTCGCCTACTCGACGCGGAAGCTGCTGCTTTTCTCTGCTCCAGTATCACCCTTTGTTTCTCCAGTTCTCGACTAGCGCGCGCGAGCCTATATTGGTATGCTTGCAACTCCTCCACCGTCGCGGCAGTGGTCAACAGATTGGTACCGTTCAAGGCTGTTGTCGCTCTATCCCAAGCTGCTTGCGGGAGCTGCAACTTCTGGCGTGGTGTAGTCCCGACATATTTGGTCCCTAAACCTCGCGTAAGATTAGCGGGATCGACGTATGGATTTCCCAAATCATCGAAAGCCTCTGATGTTTCGCTCTCCGGATGACTGGACTCGCCAATCACGTACACTTGATGATATGTTGACCTTGAGTAGTTATCCTCTGGGTCGGTGACACCATCGTAACGATCGGCGAAGACCTCCCGAATAAGGTTAGATTTGTCGATGAAGCTGAAGCTGTCGATGCTTTCCGAGTCGCTATCCAGATCGGAGTCCGTGAACGACCCGAAAGACATCCTGCCAAACAGATTGGCGAGATCTCCGCCGACGGCGGGCGTGGTGCTGCTTGTCGACGAGGTTTTTCCGCTTGATTTTGTTGTTGACGATGATCCCGAGGAATTAGCACCAACCGCTAGCGGTCCCGAACGGGTCGGTGCCGCTAAACGACGTGATCCTTCTCTCCCGACGCAGAAGTAGAAGCTCCCGAACTTCATCTCCATTGGCTCTTCCAAGTAGGCATATGCATCCAAACGGGCGGGAGGGTGAGGAACAAAATCAACTAGACCAGTTTCGATCTGTTTACCTCCGTCCAAAGCATTGCTTGCCACCGAAGATGTCGATGATGTTGAACGTGCCATCGAGATCAGCTCCTTGTCGCCTCTAATCCCCACAGACTGCGCCAATTGACAAGGTATTAACTTGTCAATGCCTACAGATTGTAGACTAGGGTTTTAGCGGAAGTAGAGGGCAAGTAGATCTCGAGGGTTTCAGCCGGAAAAGTACTCGACTGCTAAAAAGCTAGGGTTACGTTGACAATGTGTTGCCTGCCAAAACCCACCGGCGGGCAGCGACGAGCAACACGAAGAGCCGGGAGGCTCCCAGGACTGCGTGTGGGCCCTGGTCCCTCGGGCGACGGCCCGCAAAGCTCCGGCACACGTCCCGGCTGTTGCGAGGGCGTGCCACCTGACCTATACCTGGTCAGGAAGGTGATGGATTGCTTCGATTATTCTCCTGCATGGTAGACACGTAAACATTAAATTCGAGCCTCGATCGGCTCTCGTGTTTCTCGTGAATCGGCTCAAGGAGCCGATTATCCCATGGTCCGTATTAGATCTACGGCAACATGGGGGTCTTGCTTTACCAAAATCAAGTCAAATTGACCTACGACAGTCTAGGGTTTTCACCGCATAACTGGAACGTCCTACACGTAATTGAGCCTGGCAGATGCGAAAGACAACAGAAAACTAACCCTAAAAAAGGCCTAAAAACCAACACAGAGTCGATTCTCGGAACATCTCCCCTAGGATCGGCAAACCATACTTTACGCATTGCTGGATCATTCAATCCGTTTGCAAGGCCTAATCATGCAGATATCAAGCCAATTCCTTGAAGAACAAGGAACAACTATAACAGATCAAATCTACTGAATAAAGATCAAGCAAGTTGCTGCCTTTACACCTTAGGACAGGCGTAAAGGCAGCTAGATATGCAGGGATAACATAACTAAGCAAATATCGAAAGAGTATCGATGTTAGCCCCAACATATCTATGATAACAGTGTTGCTCGCCATCAACAAGGCTTCAGTACGAGCGACACAGAATAACGAATAAACTGATACTGCCCAGATCGCAAGATGCGATCTGGGCAGCATGGCGCTTACCCGGAAGAAAACCCTCGAAACAAGGGGTGGCGATGCGCCTAGATTGTGTTTGTTGTGAACGTGATCGTCCTCCTTTCTCAATAACCCTAGATACATATTTATAGTCCGTAGACTGTCTAATTCGGGAATAATCCCAACCGTGTACGAGCTAAACTCTATCTTTTAATCCTAACCGACACGTAACTTACTATAATTTACAGATACACGGGCAATCTAGCCCAAACCCTTTGTACGAGGCCGATTCATGAATATTTCCCGTGCATAATCTCCAAGCCCACCTCAATCACGGCCCACCTCCTGGCGTGGTTAAAATCTGGTGGTAACACATGCCCCCCTGGTTTTGGCAATAATAATTCCAAAACCACTCTGTTTCTTCCTTCCATCGGGTCACGCGTTGCAGAGCAGAACCGTCGCAGTATCCTTCATCATGATGCCTTGCCTTCTCAACTTCTCTGCACGATTTTGACAGTTCTTGAGCACCACTTCCTCGGAAACCGCAGTAGCATTAAACCTCCACTATATCCTCTTTATTTAACCGTGCCAAGCAGTTTGCCTCTTCATCCTCTTGCTCGCTAGCGCTCGAAAAGCCCTCCTCTACACCATGGACTCCTCCTCCTCCTCTACTTCCTCGGGTTTTTCCTACCAGTCTTCCCCCTCCCGTGAGCCGACGCCGGAGTACGACCCGATGGTGGCGTATGAGGCCCTCGCCCCACCGCATTGGGACGAGGCAGATTGGGATTCCTCCGTCTGGTCAGAGGATGACGAGTCCTTGACCGACGGGGAAGACGACCTCCAGTTCCTCATCGACGGGGAGTTGGAGGAAGGGAGCGACGACGACGCCTTCTCCTGGGGCGAAGACATCTCCTCCGACGAGGAGGAAGAGACGGAGGACGACACCTCCTCCGACGAGTACCCGCCGGCGAAGCGCTTCCGCGCCGGGTCGGAGGATGACGACGACGACGACGAAGAGGAAGAAGCCCCTACCGGCGGCTTCAACAGCAGTGACGAGGACCTCGCCGGCAGCAGCGCCGACGGCAGCGAGGATGACGGCGACGAGGGCAGCGACGGTCCCTAGAGTAGCAGCTATCAGCATAGGACTAGTAGTAGCAGTAGTTTGGTCAATAGACCTTTCTTTTGTTCGTAACCCCTTGGACAATTGGCTCCTTCTCTGTAAGAAATCCCTCCTATAAATGAAGAAAATGTTCTTATGTCGATTTTGCTTCCATATTAACGTCGCCGATTATCAAAGTAAGTTAACGCGCAAAGAGCCGATGGCAGCGCATCGGCCTTTCCCATAAAACACGATTCAGACCAAATCGCCGATTCAGTGGCCTACTCTGTAATCTCTGTCCGAGAAAATAAACTTCAGATTCCTCAAATTGTCGTTCGAACAGGTCCAATCTGCGACCATGCAAACCTTAAATCTCAAATAATCTGTGAACTGCTCATTTGCACTTGTTCCTCTAAAGTCGACGGCTATGCATCGGCTTTTTAATCTGGAGTCGATGTCTGTGCATCGGCTATGACTCGCAAAATTTTTTTTTTTTTTTTTTACCGGCCGATTTTATACATCGGCCTCCACATCTTACTGTCCGTCATCCCACATGCTTGGGAAATACTTCTTGAGGTGTTGACCATTGACGGCTACTGGGAATGAAACGCCGTCCAACTGCTCCAGCATATATGCATTACCCTTCAAGGCCTGGACGACTTTGTACGGACCGTGCCAATTAGGAGACCATTTGCCATATGCTTTGTCCTTAGTTCCTAACGGCAACACAGCTTCCCATACAAGATCACCAACCTGAAACTCCTTTGGTCTCACCTTCTTATTGTATGCGCGAGCTACCTTGGCTTTGTTCTCTTTAATCTTTTCCAGCGACCAAAGCCTGAGTTCCATTGCATCCTCGATAGTATCACTCATCAGGGCTGCATATTCTTCAGCTGTTAGGTCATTCTGAAATGTGACACGTCTCGATCCAGCCGTAATTTCCCAAGGCAATACGGCTTCTTGTCCATAAACCAACTGATATGGCGAAGTTTTTATAGCCCCATGACATGACATTCGATAAGCCCACAAAGCTTCTGACAACACTTCATGCCAACGTCTAGGGTGCTCGTCAATTTTTCTCTTAATCAGCTTGATGAGGCTCTGGTTGGACGCTTCAGCTTGCCCATTAGCTTGAGCATAGTATGGAGATGATCGGATCAACTTAATTCCCATGTCATCACAGAACTTTCTGAACTCTTTAGAAATAAAGACCGAACCTCCATCGGTCGTAATGGTTTGGGGAATCCCGAATCTATGAATGACATGCTCTTTCACAAAATTGATAACATCTTCCGATTTTACCTTCTTCATCGGAACGGCCTCCACCCATTTAGTGAAGTAATCTGTAATAGCCAAAATCCATTCGTGGCCTTTGCTTGATGCAGGATGGATTTTGCCGATCATATCCATGCCCCAACCTCGAAACGGCCACGGCTTGATGATGGGGTTCATTGCTGATGCGGGTACCATCTGAATTTTCCCGAACATCTGACACGCTTGACACCCCTTATAGTAGTTAAAACAATCCTCAAGCATGTTGGGCCAATAAAACCCCGATCGCCTGATCAACCACTTCATCTTATGAGCCGACTGGTGAGTTCCACAGGTGCCTTCGTGTACCTCGTGCAAGAGCCGATTCGATTCGGCTGGTCCCAGACACTTGAGAAGCAACCCTTCCAAGGTCCTATAGAACATGTCATCTCCTATAAGCACATATTTCATGGCCTTGTACCTTATCCGTTTAGGTGCCCCCCGAGCCGGATCTTTTAAGTAATTGAAGATATCGGCTCTCCAGTCATCTGGCTCCAAGGATTGTACCTGAACATCGGCTCCACCTGCTATCTCCTTGTAGCCTGAGGCCATCTGTGCAAGATCATTGGCCTCTGTGTTTTGCGACCTCGGGATCCAACTGAAGTTTATGTACCTAAACTGTGCCATCAGCTCACAGCATTGCATCCATAATGGGAAGAGGGCCTCGCTCTCGCACTTGTATTCTTCCGTGAGCTGAGAAATCACCAGTTTCGAGTCTCCAAAGAGTTCCACTGCTTCCGCCCCGGCCTCCAAAAGCAACTCCATTCCCTTGCGTATTGCCTCATACTCAGCGACATTGTTGGTGCAAGGGTTAGGTAACCTGATGGAGAAGGAATATGTTGCCCCCCGGGGCGACACGAGTAGAATGCCGATACCGCAACCATCATCGCAAGCCGATCCATCGAAGAACATGGCCCATGCACGCACAGACAGTGCTGCTACATCCGTGTTGATTCGTTCAGCAATAAGATCGGCCAACGCCTGTCCCTTGACTGCTTTCGCAGGCTGATACCGGAGATCAAATTCCGATAATGCAAACATCCACTTACCGAGTCGGCCTTTTAACACAGGAGCCGACAGCATGTGTTTGATGACATCTGATTTGCAGATGATGACAATCTCTGCTGTCAGAAAGATGTAACGGAGTTTGGTGCAGGTAAAAAACAGGCAGAGGCACAACTTCTCGATCTCAGGGTACCTAGTTTCTGCATCCAACATCCGTCTGCTGAGGTAGAAAACAACTCTTTCCAGACCATCATAAAGCTGCACCACCACTGAGGCTATGGAAGTGTCGGCTACTGATAAGTAAATATAGAACGGTCTGTCTTGCTGGGGTGGAACCAACACAGGTGGCTTCGTTAGATATTCTTTAATCTCATCAAACGCTCGTTGTTGCTCTGCCCCCCAGCGAAACTCCTCATCAGATTTAATTTTTACTAGTCCCATGAACGGCTCGATTCGTCCTGACAGATTGGAGATGAATCTTCTGACGAAATTGATTTTGCCGATGAGACTTTGGAGCTCCTTCTTCGTGGTAGGTGGTTTCATTGTTCGCACTGCCTCCTGACTTTTCAGGCTGATTTCAATTCCGCGTTCATGAACCAAGAAACCCAAGAATTGACCGGCCGTTACACCAAAAGCACACTTCTTTGGATTCATTCTCAGCCCGAATTTTCTGGTTCGGTCTAGGATTCGTCTCAAATCATCCAAGTGTCCTTCTACTGAAACGGATTTGACTACCACGTCATCAATGTAGATCTCTACCAACTTGCCGATCAAATCATGAAAGATGTAATTCATGGCTCTTTGGTACGTCGCGCCGGCATTTTTCAGTCCAAATGTCATGACGACGTACTCAAACAAGCCGACTGAACCTGGTACTCTGAATGCCGTCTTGTGTATATCCTCCGGAGCCATAAAAATCTGGTTGTAACCGGCGTTGCCATCCATGAAACTTAACACCTTATGACCAGCAGCCGCATTGATCAATGTCTCTGCTACTGGCATTGGATACTCATCCTTTGGAGTGGCTCTATTGAGATCTCGAAAATCTATAGCGACGCGCCATCGGCCATCCTTTTTCTGTACAGGCACGATACTGGAAATCCACTCAGCGTACCTGCATGGCCTGATGAATCCGGCGTTCAACATTTTCTCGATCTCTTTCTTGACTTCTTCTAAAATTTCGGCCTTCATTTGTCGTGCTCGCTGTTGGAACGGCCGAAATCCTTTCTTAAGAGGGAGCCGATGCTCAATGATGCTCCTGTCTAACCCGGGCATCTCTGTATAATCCCAAGCAAAGCAATCTGGATATTCTTTCAACAGAGCTATCATCAGGCCCCTCAGATGTGGGTCTAGCTTTTTGCTGATAAATGTTGGTCGTGGCTTATCCCCAGGACCAATGTCAATTTCTTCTAGCTCATCAGCTGATGTAAATCCATACCCTAGCTTTCCATCGGCTGCTAGATCGATGCCGAACACAGGCAAAACGTATGGGGAAGATAGTTTGGGCCGATCGCTGGAATCGGCCCCCCTTTTGATTGTATTGCTCAATGAAGGTTTACAACTTATCTGTGCTCTACTACGGGAGGAAGTCTCCCTATTACAACTACGTGGCATGCTCAAGGCGAGATCTTTGCTTTTTATTTTTTGGGGCCGATCGCAGGGATCGGCCTTGCCACGTATGTTTATTGATTCTGGTCTTACTACTCTGTCAGGCCAGTGGATAAGACCAGCCTCACCCCGTTTTTTGTAGCTTCGATGCGCTCACAGTCGTCCAAACTGACTCCAGAAATCGGCTCTTGGTCGTTTGCGTCCCAAATATTCATGCCAGCTATTGAGATCTCGACTGAGTCGTCCGCATAAACGACCTCCACTTCATCTCCATCCCACTGTATCAGGCATTGGTGCATTGTGGATGGAATGCAACAATTGGCGTGAATCCAATCCCTCCCTAGCAGGACAGCGTAGGTGCTTTTGCTATCGACGATGAAGAATGATGTAGGGATGGTCTTTCGGCCCACGGTTAGATCCACGCTCAGAACGCCTTGCGTTTCTGATGCTTGGCCATTGAAGTCACTCAGTGTGACGTTGGTTTTGATCAGATCGGCATTAGAGCGTCCCAAACGCCGCAGCATGGAGTATGGCATTATGTTAACTGCTGCCCCCGTGTCAACCAACATCTTGCTGACAGGCTGCCCGTTGATATAACCTCTTAGGTACAGGGCCTTCAAATGTTTGTAGCTCTTGTCTCGTGGCTTCTCAAAGATGACTGGCCGCGGGCCGCAGTCCAACTGTGCCACTGGTGCTCCGTCGACTCTTGGAGCACAAAACTCCGATGGAAGAATGAACACCATATTCGTGCCAGCCGATGACTTCGCATCGGCTTTTATCTGTTTAGGGCGCCATTCTTTCTTCTGTGGACGCATCTCCGTGTCCAAGGTTTGTTGAATTTTTACGGACAGATCGGGCCGTGCCTTCCTCAGCGTGTGCAGGTATTGCGCCTCGGCTTCCTCCAAGCTACGTAGCCGTTGAACCCTACGTTTTTGGGAATGACTGAGTCCATCAGGACACCACCTTGGCCTGTGGTATCTATCTTCTTCTTCATCTTCTTCTTCTGATTCCTCGAAATCTTCCTCTCGAGATGACTCAGCTCGTTTGTTCCGAGGTGGGAGAGGCCCTAGACGTTTGAACACTGAGACTTCTCCCGTGTCTTCCTTCTGCCGTCTACATTCCGGGCAGTTATCGATTGTAGGCAATCGGCTCATACCTGAATCCCAGCAGTGCTTAAAGAAAGGACAAATCCAGTGTCTGTCGGTGTCTTCCTGCTCTCTCGACTTTCCCTTAGCGCGACGCTCATACCCTTCGTCGTCTACGTCAGATTGACGGTACCTCTCGTCGTCTATATCGTACCGCCGGCAGCGATCGTACTGGCGCTCATATTTGTTAAGGAGATGTGCGGAAAGTGGTCGTTGATATCGCACATTTCTCACTTGTTCCTCGGTGACGTACCGCCTATCATCGTATCGGGGCCGGTCGCGTGGGCCGGCCTCTTCCTTTTCCTTACCGCGGGGTTGACCGCTTTCTTTCTCATACCTGCTATGGTGGTATACAGGCCCTGCCATGTTAACACCGAGTGAGAAATCCAGCTGACGCCTTGTGGGTGGATGGTGCTCCACCATGTTAACACCAGGAAACGGTTGTGTGTCCACCTTCATAGCAAACTGACCGAAGATCAAACGGCCTTGTTCTATCGCCGTTTGTATCTGCCGACGCAGCTCTTTACAGTCACTAGTGATGTGGGTGAACGAATGATGCCACTTGCAGTACGGTCTCCCGTTCAACTCTTGCGCCGTAGGGAATTTATGTCCTTCGGGTAACGTCAGCCGCTTCTCTTTGAGCAGTAAGTCAAATATTTGCTCAGCTTTGCTCACATCGAAGTCGAACCCTTTTGCTGGCCCTTGTTGTTTCACCCACTTGCAGGACATGGGATCTGCCCCCCGAGCCCATTCAGCCACGGCTACTTCCTGGTCTTCTGCAGAGTTTCCTGCTTCTTCTGTCTCGACCAGGCCTACCGGGCGCCTGAACTTGTCTTGGTACAATTCCGGGTGGCGCTGCTCGTACAGTGTTAATTTCTGAGCCATGTGTGCCAGTGAATTGTACTCCACTTGGAAAGCCAGATCCTTGATCGGCGTGGCGAGGCCCAATCCTGCCAGATCGACTGCTTCTTTCTCAGTTAAGCGAGCCGAATAACATCGGTTCCTGACAGTTCTGAAACGCTGGATGTATTCCGCCACCGTTTCTCCACGCTTCTGCCGCACCTGAGCCAGATCGGCAATGCCAGCCTCAGTAGCTTCTGAGTGATACTGGATATGAAATTGCTCTTCCAGCTGCTTCCACGTCCGGACTGAATCTGGCGGCAACGAGGTGTACCACCCAAAAGCTGGTCCTGTGAGAGACTGCGCAAAGAACCTCACACGTAATGGGTCTGACGCTGAAATCATGCCCAACTGTGCCAAATATCGGCTCACATGCTCAATCGAGCTAGACCCTTCTGATCCATTGAACTTTGAGAACTCAGGGAGCCGATATTTGGGCGGTAGTGGAATCAAATCGTACTCGTTGGGATATGGCTTGGAATAGCCGACCATTCTCCTTTTTGGCAAAAGGCCGAACTGGTCTCTCAAGATTGTACTGATCTGTTCCATGGTATTAGCTGCAGGAGCTGAGTTTTCATGACTCGTTCCGGTGGCATATTTAGCTAGCCATGCCTGTTTATCAGCGTCCGCTCCAGAAATCCCTCCTGCTGCCATCTGATTCGTGCGCGCCAAGTTATTGCAGTCCGGCACGTATGTGCACACGTATCCGTGTGGGATCTCCTTAGGTGGCTCTTGAAGGAACTGGTAATCGCTAGGATCGCCTCCGATCTTGTAAACGACATATGCCGGCGAACCTGGCGGCTCTGGAGCTGCCAGCGCGAATGGCAGCTGCGGTCTGGTTTGGAACGGTATCTCTCCCTGGTGAGTTCCTAGGGCAGGCCCTGACGGAGAGTACTGATGCTTCATGATCTCCTGAACTACACGAACCGCAATACGCTCGAAAGCGTTTACCAGGCTCTCAGAATGACGGTGTAGCGAATGAGCCACCATGTAATTAACTTCCTGGCGCAGAGCTCTGGTGCGGTCTTCCGAAGGGACAGACAGATCCACCTCATCGAGAACGCCTTCAGGCGAGAACCCTTTCCAACGAATGCCATGTTTACGGGTCCTCTCAAAAGAGCCGATGAGATCGGCTTCGAAGACAGCTTTGATCTCATCATATTTCTTCTTGTGCTCCTCAGGCAGTTCTTCGTACGTGATTGGTGTCTCCGCCATCACAGCTGCAGATGTCGACGCCGTTGCTGTAGAGCGTCCCACCGGGCGTGCCAGAATGTGTTGCCTGCCAAAACCCACCGGCGGGCAGCGACGAGCAACACGAAGAGCCGGGAGGCTCCCAGGACTGCGTGTGGGCCCTGGTCCCTCGGGCGACGGCCCGCAAAGCTCCGGCACACGTCCCGGCTGTTGCGAGGGCGTGCCACCTGACCTATACCTGGTCAGGAAGGTGATGGATTGCTTCGATTATTCTCCTGCATGGTAGACACGTAAACATTAAATTCGAGCCTCGATCGGCTCTCAGGTTTCCCTGTGAATCGGCTCAAGGAGCCGATTATCCCATGGTCCGTATTAGATCTACGGCAACATGGGGGTCTTGCTTTACCAAAATCAAGTCAAATTGACCTACGACAGTCTAGGGTTTTCACCGCATAACTGGAACGTCCTACACGTAATTGAGCCTGGCAGATGCGAAAGACAACAGAAAACTAACCCTAAAAAAGGCCTAAAAACCAACACAGAGTCGATTCTCGGAACATCTCCCCTAGGATCGGCAAACCATACTTTACGCATTGCTGGATCATTCAATCCGTTTGCAAGGCCTAATCATGCAGATATCAAGCCAATTCCTTGAAGAACAAGGAACAACTATAACAGATCAAATCTACTGAATAAAGATCAAGCAAGTTGCTGCCTTTACACCTTAGGACAGGCGTAAAGGCAGCTAGATATGCAGGGATAACATAACTAAGCAAATATCGAAAGAGTATCGATGTTAGCCCCAACATATCTATGATAACAGTGTTGCTCGCCATCAACAAGGCTTCAGTACGAGCGACACAGAATAACGAATAAACTGATACTGCCCAGATCGCAAGATGCGATCTGGGCAGCATGGCGCTTACCCGGAAGAAAACCCTCGAAACAAGGGGTGGCGATGCGCCTAGATTGTGTTTGTTGTGAACGTGATCGTCCTCCTTTCTCAATAACCCTAGATACATATTTATAGTCCGTAGACTGTCTAATTCGGGAATAATCCCAACCGTGTACGAGCTAAACTCTATCTTTTAATCCTAACCGACACGTAACTTACTATAATTTACAGATACACGGGCAATCTAGCCCAAACCCTTTGTACGAGGCCGATTCATGAATATTTCCCGTGCATAATCTCCAAGCCCACCTCAATCACGGCCCACCTCCTGGCGTGGTTAAAATCTGGTGGTAACACAATGGAATCGATACTTTCTTTGTCCCTCGACTCCCCCTTATAAAGTAGGCGGAGCCGAGGGTTTCGTATTACACAAGGTTACAGATTCCGGGGGACTCTTTGAGTTCCACCCGTAAAGTTACAAGTCTCTTTATTCCTAATACAAATCTTTCCAAACTATCTCTTAACTGGGCTTCCGAGCTTCACAAACTTCGGGTCGTGGGCCTTCAGTAAATCCCGGGTACTATATTCGGCAGGCCCATTGGGGATGCCTATGTCACCCGGTCATATGCCTTCTCAAAGTCCAATTTTAAGAAAACTCCCCGAAGTTTCTTGGACTTGGTCTCATGAATGATCTCCTGCAGAGCCAGGATCCCTTCATGGATATGACGACCCCGAATAAAAGCCGATTGGGTTAGGCTAATCGTCCTATGCGCAATTGGAGATAACCTAATCGCGTACGCTTTGGCCACAAACTTAAAAATCACGTTGATAAGCGCAATCGGCCTGAACTGTCTAATATCGTTCGCCCCAGGAACCTTGGGAATGAGGGATAGGACCCCCATATTGAGTCTGGCAATGTCAACTCTCCCCAGAGCAAAATCGTTGGCGATTGCCAGAATAAGAGGCTTAGCCAATTGCCAGAACTCCTTAAAGAAGAACACTGGGAACCCGTCCGGTCCTGGTGCTGTATCCAGCTTCATGCTAGCCAGGACAATGTCCATCTCCTCCCCAGAGAAGGTGAGCATAAGGCAGTCATTATCGCCGTCCGACACGCGCCGAATGGCATGCCAGATGGAGGGGGAAAGCGTCAGGAGGCTCGGCTCACCCGGCGCCCCCATCAGACCTCTGTAGAAGTCATAAATGTGAGCCTGCAACTCCCTCTCACCAGTAATGATCCCCGAGTCACTGATGAGGCTCGGAATAGCACATTTTCTCCGCCGGCCATTGGCGAAAGCATGGAAGAAGGCCGTGTTCGCATCCCCCTGGATGAGCCAATTGGCCCTACTACGCTGCCTCCAGTACTCTTCCTCCACCCTGGAGAGGTGGAGGAGTTGGCCCTCAAGGTGGTACCGCAGCGCCCAGCCTTCATCATCTAAGCCCGCATGGTCCGCCACACCGTCAAGTTCCCGGATCTGCGCCAAGATGTCAGCCTTGAGGTCCCGATCCTCCTTCCCTAGGTTGGCCCCCCAGCCCCTCAGGAACTGTCTAAGGCCTGCGGCAATGCGGTGCCAGACCGTAACCGGGTCCTGACACTGAGCCGCGTCTCTCAACAGCCCCCGCCATCGGTGCGCCAACAGATCATGGAAATCCGGCTTCTCCAGCCAACCCTTTTGGAAGAAGAACCGTGAACTCCTTTTGCCTAACTCCTCCCCGGAGCTAAGAACAAGAGGGGAGTGGTCAGATCCGATGATGGTATCCGCCAACAAGGAACATAAGGGGAAGAGGCCTTCCCACTCGGGGGACACCAACACCCTGTCAAGGTCACAGCGCACCGGGGAGAGCTGTTTGTTGGTCCACGTGTACCTAGCCCCCGTCCTGCGAATCTCCCGTAGCGCGAGAGAAGCAATGCAATCATTGAATCTCTGGACTCGCGGCCAGTCGATGTTGTCATTGTTCTTGTCATCTGATCCCCTGATCAGGTTAAAGTCCCCTCCCACCACTAGCGGGAAGGGGCAGGCGGTAACCGCCGCCGTGAGCTCCTCCAAGAAGTCGGCGGATCTCCGGTGATCCGCGGGGCCATACACCACGAAGATCGACCATCGAGAAGTGTTACCCAGTTGCAGAACATCCTCCCGGATGAAGAAGGCACCCCAATGCCACTCCAAAATCTCAAATGCATCCTCATTAACCCCGAGGAGCATGCCTCCCGAGCGTCCCTGCGCGGGGATGGACTTCCAGGCAAATATGGCATGCGGATCCAAGCTTAGAAGTTCCGCGGGGGTGAAAGAGGCCTTGATGGTCTCTTGCAAGCCTACGAAATCAAGCCGTTCTCGGGAAATGAAATCCTTAATCTGCGTCCGTCGTCCCGGCCGACCGAACCCACGGATGTTGTAGAAGCCAGCCCGCATCACGCACGGGCTCCCTTCCTCCGCCCGCGGCGGGAAGCCAACACGGCCTTGGAGCGCCCCAAGTTGGACTGGGACGCAGCCATCACAGGGATGTCCACCAACGTGGACTCCGTCTCCCTATTCGTCGCTGCAATAGTCCCAACTACGACAGACGACGTCGGGGCAAGGGGCACGGAGCGTGCCGCCTCCACCTCCTTGGGAAAAACCGCAAGGGCGAGCGCTGCTTGCGCCTCCTCCTTGGCCCTTATCAGGGAGAGGGCTTCCTGGGGCGAGTGCGTTTCACAAGAAAAAGCAAGGCCCGAGTCGTGTGTAACCTTCAGAAGGTGTGCATCGGAAACCTTAGGAAGAATAGCAAAGTCATCGAGTTTACCTGACGGGTCGAGGTTCTTGGTCGCCGTCCTCTCCTGCGCCCTCTGCAAGACCGGGGTCGCCACACCCGGTCCTGTGAGGCGAGCGCTCTTGCGTGCTGGCTCCGCCGGGACCGTCCTCGTGCGCCTCCTCCTCGGGACGCCCGCCCCTGGACCATCGGACTGCGCCACAGTCGCCTCGTCCAACTCCGACGCCTCCCTCATCAACTCATCGCAGTCGAGGACCCCAATCGACACGAGCGACTCCGCCCCACCTAGGTCCTTGGACGGAGAGCCCTTTGGAGTGGAGTCCTCCGAGTCCACGGTGATGAGGGTGGAGGACTCGATGGGTGGCGAGGCCGGCTGAACCGGCACGGGACCCATCCCGACCGGCGCCTCCACCACCAACCGACTCGCGCGAGCCTGCTCAAGAACCACTAGGGGGGCCGGCCAGGGGGAGCGAAGGTTGCTCCCATACTGGTCCAAGCCCGCCCCCAGCGGCTCCTCCACAGTGGGTAGCACGGTAGCCACAACGGCCTCGGGAATACCCGGCTGGGCGTGGGAGCGCCTAGCGCCTCCCGGAGAGGTGGCCTGGCCATGTGAGCCGCTCGGGACCCCCCTGCCGGAGGGGCTATCACCCTCGTGCGCACGGGCACGGTCCTCTCGCTCCTCCGAATCCTTTCGAGAGGTGGAGAGATCATCCACGTCATCGTCATCATCCTCATCCTCATCCCGAGGGTGTGGAGGCTGCGGAGGAGAGTGTGGTGGAGCCGATCCGGGCGGGCCGGCCAGAGTCTCAACATGGATGCCAATGTTGAACCCCTGCTTCTTGTGGAACACCTGCACCACTCCCTTGAGCTTGTCCGGGTTGCGACAAGCAATGCGCATCCGAACGGGCTGGCGGCAACGAAGCGAGTCCTCGTCCACCTCCATCGGCCAGCCCAACATCCTCAACCCTGCCAACAGGCGGTTGGCCCTGCGCATGCGCTTGGGAACCCCGGTGAGCTTGACCCACACCTCCTGAAGGAGCTCCACCGGGGCCGGGTCAGCGTCCGCAAGCCTGATGTCCGCCACTGTCCCACTGAGTGGCATGAAGAGGCGACCACTGCGGGTGCTGAACTGCAGCGACTCGCGCGATGGGAATAGCACCGCAAACTCATTGCGGCCCACCTCCTGGACTTGCCAGTCCCAGTCGGCCTCCACCAGGTGCTGCAGCTCCCGGCTGAGGTCACGCGCAGAGAACGCCACCTGGCGAAAGGAGATGACCGCCCCATTGGTCACCTCCTCAGCCTCGTCCTCGTCTTCGTCGAAGTCGAGGTAGAAGAAGCTCTCCCCGGGTACCGCCTGGCCGAGGATGCGCAGCTCCGGCTGCTTACCCTTGGACAAGCAAGCGTTCGAGTTGTGCCCCTCCACCCCACAGAGGAGACACACCGGCGGGAAGGTGCAGCTAGCTTGGAAGTGACCCATCCTCCCGCACTTGAAGCACTCCATGTTGGAGGCAGGGGTCGCCTCCCCCTTCGTGGCAGTGGCGAGGCTCGGCCCCTAGCTCGCCGCAGGACGACCCAGCGCCACGGGCTGCTTGCCCGCCGCGGTCTCCGAAGCCCGGCCCCTGCCGAGCTCCAGGATGGAAGGGGGTACGGGCGGCGCCACCGCCTCGAGAGCCGCCGGACCTCCCTCTTCTTCTCCCTCGCCACCCACCAGGTGGGAGGGGTGTTGTTGTCACCCGCGCCGGCCCTGGAGCCCCCTGCCCCTGCCGACGCCGACCTTGCTCCACCAGGGCCCGCTCCCGGAGCGCCGCCTCGTGCTGCAGCGGCTGCTGCTGCTGCGCACGGCCAGCTCCCGACGCCCCCTGCGGCCGCCCGCCGCCGCTGCACGGAACGGTCATCCAGGCGCCGTTTGTTGCCGGCCTGCCCCCGTTGACCGCCGGCCCCCGCGCCGCCGCCCGCTCCCGATCCGCCTCCAGCCGCCCGCTCCATGGCTACCTGCGCGAACGAGCGCGAGAGCGGTGGGGGTGGTTCTGCTCGACGAATCTTGCGCGCGGCTCGGTGATGGCGGCGCACGTCTTGAGCCGACGCAGGATACCCTAACTCCAGACTCGAACTCCCTTTGCGAATCCAAAGCCAGATAAGTGGCGCAGCCTCCACCGGGCCAGGGCCTTGCGCGTCCCGCTTTAGGGCCTGGGACGACACAATGGTCTCAGCCCACAGCTCAATCGCCCTTTGGCTCTCCTGGGCCTCAGAGGACAGGGTCAGGGAGCAGGCCGGCCCATCGCCCCCCAGGCCCAGCCCAACAAGCAGCGGGGGGAAGGGGTCTGCCTCGTCCGCCCTATCGACATCCCGCCCCGCCGCCTCCGACGACTCCGGCGCCGAAGCACCAGGGACGGCCGCCGCCGGCGTCCCAAGCTCCGTCGACGGGCTCCGGCCGGACACCCAGTCCTGCGCCGGGAACTTCCTCCGCCGGCGACCCTCCGCGCGAGCGAAGCCGGCCGCAGAGCCGCTCCGACCAGGTGCGGAGCCAGCCCCTCCTCCACCACCGGAGGGAAACCTCGAAAGGCGGCCGCCAGGCGCGAACGCCGACCGCCGGGCCGACCGGAGGGAGCCCCCCAGCGCCTCCGCCGCCCGAAGAAAGAGACCAAGAGAAGGGGAGGGGGAAGGCTTACCTGCGTCCGAACCTGGAGAGGAGGGGAGGTCGTCGCTGGCCTCGCTCACCGCCTCCGCGTCCTCCTCCGCCGGCGTTAGGACCCAGAACCGTCCGCCCAGCTCACCCCCGACCGGAGACGGACGGGAGCAGAGGAGCGACGGCGGGGTGTTAGTCTTCGAGGAGGGGCGGGCGCCGCCGCCCCCCCGGGTCGCAGGAGCTCCTGTCTTCAGACATCCGTTGCAAAAAAAAAAAAATACATGTCATTTCTCGATCCTCAATCTTGGAGATGAGCTTTGCAGCATTGTGACAATCTCCACAAATCCTGAGATTCTTGAAAATCCTCAAGGTGAACCCAGGAGCAGTACTAATCAGGCCAAACGCAATGGCGAGCTTCTCACTGTGCCGCATTAGCATTTGCACCTTAAGACTCTCATCTACATCATGAAGTGCGAAATCAAGATCTGGAACATAACCCATTGCCTTCATCCGCTCCTTCTAACTGCTCCAGCTTTCCATGAATCAAATGAAGCTGTGGATGTAATCTGTCATTTGATCTAAACTCATGGATTACACCCTTTATCTCAACCCATCTGTACCCGGGTGTTTTGACCACTGCATTATCCTTCATCCACCGCCTCACTCTAGAGACGTCGGCCCACTGATTTGCTGCAGCATAAATATTTGCCAACTGTACATAGGCGCCTGCGCTCTGCAGGTTCTGCTCGATTAGCTTTCCGGCAGCAAACTCCAAATTCTTATAAACTCTACAGGCAGCCAGTAGAGTGCCATATGCAGAAGGATGTGGCTCAAAGGGCATAGAGCGAATCAAGTTTACTGATCTTTCAAGCAAACCAGCTCGACAGAGAAGATCCACCATGCAAGAGTAATGATCAACCCGGGGCTTAATTCCATAGGCTTCCTGCATACTCTCAAAGCACTGTATTCCAAAATCACACAACCCAGTATGGATACAAGCTGTCAGCACTGCCACGAAAGTAATCCAGTTTGGCTCAACTCCTGTATCCTTCATCTTCTCAAACAATCTGATAGCTTCTCGTCCATCCCCGTGCTGAGCGTAGCCGGAAATCATTGCATTCCATGCAACTACATCCCTTGTACGCATCTCACCGAACAGCTTCCCTCAAGGCATCCTCCGCGCGCGAATTCTTGACATAGCCAGCAACCACGGCATTCCACGAGACCAGGTTCCTCACTGGCATTGCGTGAAAGAACCGGATGGCCTTCTCCACGTTGCCGGCATCCATGTACCCCGACCCGACACCATCGCGGTCCAGAGAACCGGGTCCTCCTTCTGCGGCGCGTCCCGGAAGCACGCCTCCGCCTTGCCCATATCTCCAGCGGAGGCGAACCCGGAAACCATGGCGTTCCACGAGACGGGAGTTCCTCGCCGGCATGGCCAGGAACACGGCCCTGGCCTCCTCCACGGCCCCGTTCCTGGACAGGCCGGACACCATGGTGTTCCAGGACGCGACGTCCCTGGCCGGCATCGATGAGAAGAGCTCCCGGGCGCCGCGGGCGAAGTGGCAGGAGACGGCGTCGGGGTTCGGGATTCTGTCGAACAACTGGCGCGCGTCCGCGAGGCGGCCGCCAGGTGGCCTCGCGTAGCCGGCGAGGAGGCGGTTGTAGTCGGCAGTAGTGGTCTGACGGGGCATGGGCGCGCCGGATGGGTGCCGTTGTGAGGGAGCGCGCACCGACGACACCCAGACGAAGATGGCGCCCGATCATGGCTTAGTGGCACCCAAACTGGCATAGTGGCATGGAGAAGCGGCCTAGGTTGAAAGTGGGAAGTGGGAAGGAGAAACAGTTTAGAACGAGCAACCCCTCGCCGCCGCGATCATGGACGACGACGATTTGCATCCTCCCTGCTCGTCGGTTTTGCAAACACTCTGTGCCATTGCGCCATCCACACTCTGTGCATCCTCCCTGCTCGAGGGTTTGTCTCACTGACATTGCGCCATCCACACTCTCTGCATCCTCCCTGCTCTGTTTTGCAAACACTTCCCAAAACGAGAGGATGGTGTGTAGGTCCGACATGTGAGTGAGACAGTGACAAACTAGATGGCATTCCCAACTTGGTGGCGCCACTCCTTGTTCAAAAAAAAAAAAAAAAAAAACTTCGTCTAGTAATACTCGCAATCCTTTCACAATTCTGCTTACGCCCAACAAAGGGCCATCATCAAAGACGAAGAGTCCCTTGTAAACAATTACTTATTGCCTGAGGTTGCCATTCAACTTGTATGGTACCTAGCCTATACAACGGCTAATCAGAAGCCAACGGTAAATCGTCAGTTTACCAATCACCACAGATTCAACTATCCCAGGAAATCTCGGCAATAACAACAAATTAACTTTAGGGCTTGCAAGAAGAATGTGAAGGTCCAAAATGAAGGTTGGGAGAAACCGAAGGAAGGATACTGCAAATGGAATGTTGATGCCTCTTTTCTTGCCGAGACATGCACGGGAGCCACAGGCGCTGTCATTCATGATGGTCGCGGTATTTTCATATTGCTTGCAATAATTGCATTCCTTCTATATCGGATGCGGCGACAGCAGAACCAAGAGCTCTAGGAGATGGGCTACTTTTGGCAAATCAAATTGGGTGTATGAAGCTAATCGTAAACAGTGACTGTATGGATGTCGTATCTACTATGCTCGATGGGGGTAACTCCATTGGAGCGTCCGCTGCTATCTATGAGGAGTGCTCTTTCCTCGCTAGGGGTTTTGCCCATGTTATCTTTTCTCATAGTGATAGGGAAAGTAATAGGGTGACTTATACTCTTGCTTGTAAGGCGGAGGGACCCCATTCAGTTTGGATGGAGGATCCGCCAAATTTTATCATTGAGTTGCTTACAGACGATGTAGCCCTTTTTATTGATCAATAAAGTTGCCATGATGGCTTTTCCTAAAAAAAAAAAAAACTATAACACAAGTAACATCCATCAAAAGCACAATTGGTCCTGACGACTCTGATAAATTAAACGTAGATATTGCTGCAAATAATCCACAGATATGAATGCAGACAAAGATGTTAAAGTAGTTCAGCCCTTCAGTCTACATGTAGAAATTTCAAGTATAGCAGCTAGTGCCTTGTGCTTCGGTCACTGAAGCTCTTACTGCCTACCCAGCATCACATCACAACAAAGATAACAGTTGTACCATGATAACAGCAGAAAGATCATGCAATACAGTAAAAAGGAACAAATCTGCCAAACATGATCGGATATAAGATATAATTAGTTCCAGGAGCCAAAACGGTTGTTTCAGTCGGTTCTTGCAAAGTGGACGCTTCAGGAATGATATAAGAGGGACATACATAAGTGTGCCTTCAGAGAAGCAGATAAAATTCCAGTCTACCAACAAAGTACGAAGCATAGTGAAAAGGAAACCATTGGGTAGTCTTGTCTAATCTGCAGAACCTCTAAGATGAAACCCCTTTAGCTTGTTCCAGTATTGATGCATAAATCACCTCTTCCGTTTCTGCAGCTTCCACTGCTTCAGGATGTGGTCCACGACTTCCCCCATGCTGGCCTTTTTGTTCTCCTTGTTGTTCCAGAGCTCAGACACCACGTAGCTGCCGCTGGGGTTGTACTCGTTGATCTCCAGCAGTGCCGTGGTCACAGCCTTGTAGACCTCTTCTCCGAGCTGCTCCTTCAAGCCCACCAGCTTCTCATCGCCTTCATCGATGATTTGCTGGAGACACACAACATCGTGTCAACACTGCATTATGTACTTGTCAGCAACAACTGCACAAGATGAGGGCGTACCTTGTGCGTTTCACCGGTGGCCACCACCTTGAAAGGATGCCAATTAGCGTCCCTAAGATTATCTTGCCACAGGGAGCAGAGTTCAAGAGCCTTTGTTTCGGCCTCTGCGCCATACCTTTCCTTGCAAGCATTAAGAAACGCCTTCTCATCCAGTTCACCCATCCTCTTGATTCCAATGATGCTACGAGGGTTTAACAAATCAGCCAAGCCCTACAAAAAACAAGTCAAGTGATTCAATGTCCTGATATGCAGGCAAATAAATTTGGCAGTGGCATCACTTTTATATTTTGTTCACATCTGATAAAACGTACAAGGGAAAATATTATTGTGCCATTAACTAGTAACCGCGGCAAAAGAAGAACAGCAATTGCAGTCAATGCTTAACACCTGCTAAAAACTGCGGACATGCAGTCGGCAGACGTTAATCCAACCTTGAAAGCTGCTGGTTATTGGCATATAACAATTAATTCAAAAGATTGTTTCACAAGGAGGGTTTGTACAAAGATGTTAGACATTCACACATGCTCATGTCTCAGGACATAAAGATTTAGAAGTTGGAAGGGATTCTAATCAAAATAAGGTACAATTGTGCAGAACTTGATTAATCAAAATAAGCTAAAATTGTGCAGAACTTGCTTAGGAGAAGACTAGTACATCACGTTACCTTAATCAGCTCTTTCTTTGCATCTTGCAGTTCATCATTAGTCATCCTCTCCTTGATGATCAGAGTTTGATTTAGCTCATCCATGTGCTCCATGGCATCCATTCTTTCATCTAGTTGCTTAGTCAGCTCTTCAGTGCGTTTCTTCACATCAACACCCTCTCCTTCCATGTGTTTCACCACCTCCAGTTTGCCTCTAAGTTGTTCTATGTCCAGCTCAAGCTTTTGCTTCTCATCGAGCTGCTCCTCTAACATCAGGATTTTGTTCAAAGCAGCTTCCTTCTCTTTCTGGAAGGTATTTGACATGTTAGAGTAAATTCTAGATTCTAGAATTCAAAAGACACTCGAATGAAACCAATAATTGGAGGGTAGAAATGGATACCTTATGTTTCTCAACAAGAATTCGCACACCTTCATTGGCTTTCTCTTGCTCAATTCTGGCCATGTTGAGGGAATCATTTTGACCATCATTCTGCATAGGAATTAGTTTAGCAGTAAGACAATTATCCAGCAAGCTTGGTCTAGAAAAATATCGTCACAAGCATGCTAGGATGCTAATTAAAAAGAAAAAATATCAATAGATAGATAAACAGAGACAAATTATGAAGAAACATGGCATCCTACGCCCTAGAAAGACTACCATCGATATCCACAAAAGACTCAATTCTGACATAGATACTATACTCTTTACTATTGAGGGGGGTTGATGTGTTCGCTACTGTTCCATTATCTGAATAATTCAGATTTGCATATGTTTAGACCTCAAACATGTGGCGTGGCCGCTGGCCGGTCGATGTGTTGCGGTACAGTTTTATAAACTTTGTAGTGATGGGTTGTGCTGTGTTTATGACTCATTTTGATACTGCACCAGAAAAGTAGGAACTCTGAATGACAAGCAAGTAGTGATCATGATAGTTATATAAGAAAATCTTGAAATAAAAATACAGTGATACATGCTTTGGTCTCGTATATGGCAACTTCTTGTCATTTTTTGAATTTGCAGGGATGGCATGTCTATTAGCTTTTAGGATGAATTAAGGATGATGCATCAGATAAGGATAATGCCTCTCACTGCTAACCTTGCAAGCTTTCAGTGATGCTGCTTGTAGGCAATCTCCTTCTAGCAAAATAAGTGAGTTTTGGCTTGTCTAAATGGAGAGGCCCAGGGTTGAAGTTGTGACAAAAATCCAAAATGTAGGCCACTATAGCCAAGTCCTCGTGAAAGTGGTGAGGAAGTATGTAATAGTCTCAGTGACAACCTAGCTACTACTTTGATATCTATGTGCCCTGTGAGTGATAAGAGCAATTGTACATTCTCAAATTTCTAGCGAAAAGAATGCACAAGACAGCATGCAGCAAAATTAAGGAGGGGCCAACATTTATTATTTGATGAAACTAGGCTATAGTTTGATGCTCAGCAAGCAAAAGAGCTCCACGTCGCACTAACTAATCAAGGAACACACATGCTTAAGGAAGACCCAGGGACCAGTTTGTTATCCACTAGCCTCCGCCTATGGCACAAGTTAGCATATTATCACGTTTCGAATTATTGCTTGTGCTGTCATATTGACAAAAGAATGTGCAAACGAGCTAACGGGTGAGCATAGTCTGCTGTGCTCTCCTGGGTAGATAATTATATGAGAATTTGCTATATAGACAATTCTGCCTTTCTTTAGAAATACCAATAATTTAGCTGTGCACCAGATGTGCCTGGAGTAACTGTTTGCGAGATACAAATTTTGAATCAGACAGCAAAGATTACAAAGGTTTATCTCATCACTTCTGTTCCACTATTCCAGAAAAAAAAAACTTCTGCTTCTGATGTCTTCATTTTATTGATGCTGATACTTCATATCATCATAGTTGTTCATTCGTGTTAAAGTATTATTATTTTCACTGCCAAGCATAACCCCCCTGTTGCTGTTCAAAATGTAAGACGGTTCACTTTATTACAGGTACCCACGTGGCTATTATGAAAATTAAAAGGTTCTGTGCCACAGGTAAAGGACAACCTATATTGTGCATGCATTTCATTTTTTTGGAAAACAACACAACTTTTTAGGGTATTGTCTACGCATTTAGCTTGTTTGTTTGATCACCTATCAATTACCCATGCATGGTGCTTCTAGGTAGTCCCTTTTCTTTCATAGGAAAGTTCAGTCAAACAGTAAATCATATGTCCATTTTCTTACTACTGCGGAAATCTATGTAGGGTTTAGACGGAAAATTCTACCATATTTGAGGTGTTAGGGTTGAAATTTGAACCTGCCAAGCGCGCCACACTGACATATTGGCTCAATACAAAGCAAAAGTAGACGGAAATAACTAGTCTTCGACACTTGGTCAGATCACAAACTTCTATTGCTCATTTTTTAAGACAAGCATCGATTAACCATACTAAGAAATATACAGTGTAGTAGAAAATAATCTATATATTGATTGTGGAGTCACTGATTTGGTCTAATATGGCAGGACCACATGACTTTCTTTTTTACACATCAGAGAAAACTCTCAGGGACCTTTGCGACTTTTGGTGAGGTGGTTGAAGGTTTGTGACACTAGTAAAGAAATGCAACTATACATTACTTCTTTCCACTTGGGATGCTGAATATTATGGAATTATTTAATTGCAGTCAAGGTAATGATGGACAGAAGAAGCTGGAGGTGCTAATCTTAAAGCAATAAACAGAGAGGTAACTAACAAATGTCGGTTTGCTGATAGCCTTTACATGACACCAAATTATCTCTTATTCTTACATATATATACTTATAGGTGCAGATAATAAGGAATAACGTAGAACAAAGGGGTGGAAGGTTCATACCTTTTTCCTCTCATTCTCCAGTTTTCTTCTTTCCATGTCAGTTTGAGCAACAATTTCACTTAGTTGCTTGGATCTCCTTTTGATGGCACGCTCTTTCTCATCCAAATGCTTTCTCAGCTGATCAGTCTCTTGAACAATTCTCCGCGAATGTTCACGGGCAGCAGACTGCATATTTCGCATTTCTGCACAAAAGACAAGATAAAACATAAAACACTAGACATGATCAATATCAGCAATGCAAAAGAGTGTAGCACATGAGACTTTTCCATTAATGCAGTTCCACGAGGGTACCTTCATTGTAGCGTTGGTGCAGTGAGTCACTGTCTTCCATGGCCCTTTGAAGAGCGAGATCCATCTGATTACACTTGCACTCAAGTTCCATTAAATACTTGCTCTTAGCACTAATCTGGTTTGTCAAATTAGTTATGAGAGTCTCAGTCTTCCGGGACACCTCAAGTTGCAGTTCCGACACTGTCTTCAGTTCACCTCTTTCTGACAAGAACCTAGCAACTGGATCATCTGAATTGTAATCCCCTTGTTTTGCCAGCCAACCAAAAATATACTTTCCCCGCCGACCTGCCTCATTCCAATCCATTTTACCCAGATGACGGGATTTGTAGTAGTTATGGAATGCCAGGGCATCCTTAAACCCAATCCAATCCTTCTCAAAGTGAACAACCACAAACCCAGTGTACCCATTGGAAGAATCCACAGCATTAATCCGCGAGGGTTTGAAACGATCTAGCTGCTGCATCACAGTAGCTCCATCTTTCTCTGTTTGCTCTGCTGGAACATTGGCGAGGATGCCCATCCAGGGATAAACATACAGCTCCTGATCTTGCACAGGCTTAGGGGGGTTAAACAGTGCTTCGGCTTGTCGCGCTGGCAATGAGCCTGCCGCATCAGCATGATCAGTCTTGAGAAGTTTGGCCAGGGCCTGGTGGTTTGCCTTCACCTTGGCAGCGCGGTTGGATGCACCCACCCCAATGGCATGCTGAAGCAGCTCATTGTAACGGTAATCCTGCTTCTTCTTCCCGGGGCAGAACGGGCATACACGAGGAACAAACTGCATATATATGTTGTAATCGTAGTACACGCAGCTAGCCTCTATTTCTGCCTTCCGGGCAGCTGCGCAGGCACGTCTCGCCAAGCTAGCTGCAGCGACGTGTCGAGACTGGGAACCAGCAGCAAAAGCCATCACTGCTCGACCAAACCACGCACTGCCCCAGTGTTACATCACACCGTTTTGAAACCATTCTAGCGGTGGAAAGTACTGCATAATTCGGCTATTTGGTATGCAATTTATATTTAATTTGTTATATTTGTTGTACGTTTGTATCCCATAATTTTGTAACATCATGTCAATCAAAGAAATAATTATGGGATTTGATAGTTCTCACCGTTTGATTGCATCGTGATTCACGTAGACGAGTTAGTTGCAACTAGAATTTTTTTTTAGTTGCAAGTGAAGTTACACCTAAAAAATCTCAATTGCAAGTGAAAATACAACTTATCTAACCAGTTAGATTTACTTCGCGATTCATGCTAGTCATAACAGTTGCCGCATGAGTTGCATCTAAGATTTGATGACATCGTCTGAGAACCAACTTAGTTTTCTGAGAAATAGTCCACCCAATAATTATAGAAGCTGCATGTTACAGACCGTTTACATGCCTGGAACATAACTTATTTTGGAATAGGCATACGTGTTGTAACTGTCTTTTTTCTTGGGATTTTTTTTCTCTGTGTAATCATTTGCACATTGCAACCGTGAGGGTTTTCCCAGTAACATGCCTGAATCAACACGCATTACAAAATTGGCATGTGCAGAATATTATTTGCATCACGTGTATTTTTTATGTAAATAAAACAACAGGGCAAAATCGAGCCTCGGGGGTTTGCCTCTTGAAATGCAAGCTCCTAAATGGGACAGCAATTCGGCAAGCTCATGGGCGCAGTGGCCCTCGCACTCTAGCAGCAATCGAGTTGAATCCATATTGCATGGCGTTCTCTGCTCAAAACCCGTTGGGCTTGTTCCCAGCCTTTGAAGACTTCTGCTGCTGCTCGAGATCATGGTTGAAGGCAGCATCCAGTGCCTGGAAATAATATATAATCAGCTTACTGAAAAGTTCCTAGAGTCCACGGTGATTCATGTCTTTAGGGGATAAGTGTCACGTGGTTTATTAGGTGATGAAATGAGGATGAAGAACAGGGAATAAAAATAAAAGCAGTAAAACAAACACTAGCTATGATCAGTGTACTTCTGCTTTATTAAGGAAATAAGCAGAACTTTTCCCCTCAGTTTACAGAAAATACAAATATGGATGTATCCAGTTAATTAATGAGGAAGGGAAATGGCATAGTTTTGCTCTGCATCATCACAACAAAGTCCAGATAAAGCTCTTTAGTGTATAGTAATGATACACGGTAAGGAATGGTAGGAACCTGGGTCATGGGCTTCACAAGCTGAGATATTTCATGTCTTACATCAGGCTGTGCTGATTCCTTTATATCCTGCAGTACAAAGTTGCACATGAAATCTCTAATCACCAACCTTTTAGCAACAATATAAGCAATTCCATAACAATGCATTCAAATATAATTCAAATACAGCATCAGTAAACTCAGTTGCAATGGCACGTTTTAGGGGCATCAAAAAAGGGTATATTAAAATCCATGTATCAACTGTGCTGGGGGGAGATTTACCTGTAACTTCTGATATATCTGTGTCATTGCGTCCTTCACCCTTTGAACCTGAGGACAAGTACATAAACATTGAAGCCATTGATACTAAAAAGAATGGGTCTGGATGTTTTAACTAAGTCAGACAGTTCATCATACTAGCAGTCCTACCAGGTAGCTGGACTGCCTAGAATTAGTGAAAAAAACTGTAGACTATAGTGGAACAAGACCATCAGTCCAGACATTCTTGATTTACAGTTACGCTATGTATATCAATACTCGATTATATGTAACACCTGCTATTTTCTAACAATTGGTTTTTTATTAGAATCAAAATGCAGTATGAGAAAACCAAAAGCAAACAGAGTTACTAAATGCATTTTATAGCCAACAGTATAATAACAATAACTGGTGGTGGTCAGTTTTGATCATAAGTTCATGACGGTACAACACTGCATTTAACTCCATAATTACTAATAGTGAGAAAACAGACAACAACGTTGGCAACACATTAAACTCAACCAGCAAAGCTGCTCGTTTATACTTGCATCCACATTAGTTAACACAGCGCTTTTAATGTGCAATGATATTCTTCTGATTCTTGAGAACCAGGATAACTACATTCCCATAACCACTTTATGAACCAAAATATAGCTAGCCACTAAGCTAATTTTACAAAGTTCCGCCCGAATAATCTTCCCATTGGCTACAAAATAGTGCAAATAAGATAGGAATGATGATACACCTTATTATAAAGGACTGTGGTTGTTATAGGGTATGATGACCAAAAATGGCGCAGCAACTCCTGGATAGCCGTCCAATGCTGAAAAAAAGTAGATAGTTCACAAGAAACACCGTCAATACAAGAATAAAATGTACATACAAAACCTTCTCGTACAGTGAGATGATTTTAGAACAGTTGAACAGAATATACATACAAAAAAGGTACATCAGGCCAAATATTCTAGAAAGAACTGAAACTATAGTACATCTGCCTAAGACATAAAGCAACTCACATCCATATGTTCATCTCGCGTACGGTGTGGAAGATGACCAAGGAGACTGTCTTGTGGATTCTTCAGATTAAGCCTCCGCGAACGCGAAATTCCTTCGTTCAATTCATTAAGAACCTAGGCCCATACCATGCAGGTAGTTAGGTTTTCCTGCTCACGCAATTTAATAGCTTAAGAGTAGAGAAGCCACAGTAACATCATGCAAAATATGTGCTTGTACAGGAAAAATTGAATTACTGGAATGTTGATGACATGATAAGTCCAAGATAGTTCACACTAAGAATTGGAAAGAAACAATAAGAATTGGAAAGAAACTCTAAGAATTGGAAAGAAGCAGTAAAAATTGGAAAGAAACTCTAAGAATTGGAATGAAACTCTATGAATTGGAAAGGGATGGGATAAATGGATCGCTCACATTAAGAATTGGAAAGAAACACTAAGTCAAACTAGTATTTTTTTTACCAGAAAACTATAGAGCACACCCCGACAGTAAACTTTTATTAAAATATTTACACAAACAGTCAATACAAGCTTTCTCCAAACCATATAGTACACACAGGAGCAAAAAAAAAATAGAGGATGAGGGTGCGATCTGTACCCCCATAAGTCAAACAAGCAAAATAAACTAGTACCAGTTTTCTAAACCAATTTTTGTACATTCCCCTGGATTTGATAAGTACTCCAACAAAAAAAAGCATCTCGGTTAATAAAAATACGTAAGCTTGAACCCCTCCAATCATAGATCAGCTATAGTTGTTAAAGCAATGCCCCGGTAAAAGGTAGCAGAAGGCTTGTTCTTTCTTACTCGAAGTTGCACTCAGGTGCAGCCTTTTTAGAGCTAGGTGATATTCTCTGTGTAAACCAATATCGTATCTGTTCGATATGGACCTAATACTGAATCAGCTATATTTACAGACCAGATCTTTTGAGAAGACATGTCCTAATACGCATAAAATTAACTATAGAAGATGCGGATTTGGGATCATAGGATCAGGTCTCAAGTAAAACTGTTTACCTTAAGGGCCACATCTGCCTGAAGAACTGGAATGTTCAATTTATTATCTTTTATCAAAGATATTTGATCCATCAAATGACAGAATGCGTCATCTGTACTCAGGCTGCAGCTGCGGGCCTTTCTTCCATCATTACTGCCACCTAAAGGTCTCAGAGCATTTGCTTGCTGGGAATCAAAATATTCTCGAGGATTCTATAAGACAAGAAAGGCATAAGAATCCATAACCTGCAATATATTACTGTGGCTGATACATCTGCTCTTAAGACATATGAACCATCTTTACCTTTATACAAAGTGGTGCATATGGGAGACTTCGTGGAGCTTGCAAATCCTCTATCTCAGTCATGCGGGCCACCTTTAACGATCTCTCATGACTAGTATCCTCAGAAACAGAACTTGAAGGTGGTTCTGCAGTATATAACTCATCAGCATAAATAAGAAACTATTTAAGGTGGGAAAGAAAACACACACTGCAATATAATTTCTAACCCTTCTTGGACCTTGCAAGTGCTTCAGCCACAGTCTTCGTATCAGTTGATTCGACATCTGCAAAAGCACACATAACACAATATAACCACCTTAGGCACTAAAAACATATAATGCCCTGAATTAAACAGCCAATAAGTAACTGCAGAGCTAGAAAATGAAACCTAAAGGCAGAATTCCTCCGATCTGAAAGGGAAAGCCACCAACACAAAGTAACCACTACAAGTCTACAACGTTATAGTTTGCAACCAACCAGCAATTTAGGACGACTGTTTTGTACTATTGCCATGTATTATCTTTCAGGATTTGGTTAATGAAGAATTAGAGCCAGAATACATAATTCAGATGGATAGGAAGTCAGAATAAAGAAGTGTAATTGCAGAAGAACTGTTAGCAATTACCATACCCAAATATCTGGGGTCAGTATCATCTCATAATAGTCATAGATAACATGAAAACTTTTTGGTTGAGCACAAAACTTCTACCTGTTGATCTCCCTTCAAGAACAACAGCAGCATGCCGATTCAGATCCTGAGAAAGTGTTCTCCTAGCCAACTCACTATCAGCATCAACTGTCTCTCTGCTGCCATCACGGAGAATCCCATGATCCTATATGACAAAACAATAAACACTTTTAAGATAGGATAGGTAGTTCATGAGATTACAAATTGCAAATTTGCGATAAATAAATAGCAGAAAAACTTGTTCATTACGAGAAAAGGATAAACCACTTGGCCTTGTGAAATTGTAGACATAACAAAAAGGCAACAACACAAACGCGCCGCAAGATGGATGTAGTCATCCCCTGCATCTGCCTCCATGTCTAAGGTTGGGTCTACTCGTTTTATCTGTAAACAAGAATTTAGTCACTAAAACAAAAGAAGAATCTCAAAATAGGCAGGATTACAACAATATACAACTAGAATCATACCTTGAGCTTTGCCTCCTTGGCAAGTATATCATCATTTTTCAAGAACATAGCTAATTCCTCATCTTCAGCAGCCTCAGCTTTCGCCGCTAAAGTATTTTTTGTCCTAAGCTAAGTAGATACTCAGCTCTACAGTATTTTGTCCAAAAGTCCTTTTCCGACAACTTTATGTGGACATGGTTACATGAGAGATGAAGGAAAAAACAAACCTCAATGAGAATACAAATTCACTTTATACCGATACAGATATATTGCAAAATTAACTTGAACTTAAGCCGAGACTTCCTAAAGCCAAGGGCAAGCACATGAAAACAGTACAAAAAATATGCAGTATCTACCTTCTTTGGAACATAATCTAAAAATGCCCGATGCACGGCTGGCTTTTCTGCAAAAATCTGCAAAACATCGAAAAATATACGATGTTCATATCAAGTTATTTGTTGAAGACATCTAAGTGTTGCAAGTTCTCAACATCCAAATTAACAATCGTAGTTTAGCATTTATACGGTTAATAATGTATGCCAGGTATACTAATATTATTGAGGAGATGCAGCCCAGCTCAAGGACCAGAATAAGCCCTATTGGAGCAAGGACTATAGTTACAAGGAATCCTGATCGACAGGATTGAGATACGAGGTAATGATGGGTGTGGCCTCATGGGTGGTTATAGGTGTGGGTGAAAGGGGGTAATGTTCTTCTTGGCAGTCATTTAAATGTAGCCCCATTGTGTCTGGGTAAATGACTAACGAGGGCTGATAATGCATTGATATAATCTAATTGTATGTGGAGAATGAAATGAATAACTAAATAAGAGCAGAATGAGAAGGAAGTGGACAACTCCTAGGTATGAGCTAATCAGTACTTGATCAAGTGGAACTCATTCAACAAAACAATTGTTTACAAATCCCATTGCCAGAAAAGCAGATATAGCTTTTCCTTAAAGCATAGTACTGCACTTGTGACAGTTGAAAAAAATCAAAATGATACTAGCAGGCAGACCTGCATTTAGATGATGGTTCGTGACTAAAGTAGAAAAAACGTACCTGATGGATAATCTCAGTAGTCAGACTGAAAGTAACCTTATTCGTCTGTAAAGGGTTACACATAAAGTAGAAATGAGTAAACTAGCATCATGAACAATCACCAGTGTTATTAATTTATAACAGAAGCAATCATAATATACCATATAGGATGGGCCCACAACAACAAACACAGCATACCTTCCCATCAGCGGATGGCCTAACATCAGCTAGCATGGCACTTTTGAAACCTGGCTTTTGTTTTGATGCTTTGCTTGCTTCATCATCAAGTAAATTCTGCAAAAGGCCTTATAAGTACTGGTTTCAACTGAATAAATCACACAAGTATACCATGAAACGAACAGAAAATGTATAAGTGCAGTACCTTCCTTGTAGCCCAAAATTCAGACTCTTGCAGAATATTGCCAAGAACAAACTTCTTATGTAACTTCTGTAATTCACTGCCAAACATAAAAGAGTTCAACAAGTCATTAATAGAACATAAATATGTTCTCCTCATTTTGGTTAAGATAGCTAACAAATATTTCTGTATCATTCTCTCTTTTGACAAATTAATCAAAACAACTACTACGTATGATTCATTAACCTAGCAGCATGAACATGGTCCTGAGGTGAACTACTGATACAATATATCTGAATGACAGTCCATATAAAGATTGTTAGGTGGAATGAAAACATTTCAACATCTGCACTTTATTTTGGCTCTTTAAAAGATATATAGTTACGACACATATAATGCATATCATTCTCGACCTAGCAGCTACACTAAAACAGCTTCATGATGTGGCACAGACTTGCATCAAAGATGATGAGACAGGTCAGTAAAGACTACCAAAAGAGCGTAACTTTAATTTACTCTTTAACTTAAGTGAACCTCCAAAAGCCAAATATATACTTCACAAGAAGAAAAAAAACAGAATCGGTTGATAATAAAAAACAAGCATGCAAGAGCTCAGAAAATTACTACAGAGCAAGTCAACTTAGACCATTGTGGTTTAGCATTATATTATCATCACTACCTCATGTTGTTGTCAGCAGAAGAAACAGGCTGGGGTGTTTAGAATAATCATATTACCTGTCTTCTCGCAGCAATTTCATCCGTCTTTCCATTTCAGCAGAACTGAGCTGATCTGGCCCAGTTGACGCAATTGATTTTTCAGGAGGCGCATTTGGTCTAGGAGGTACAATACCCTGATGTTTGCCTAAAACCCTAGCTGAAAGGACAATGTTATCAGTTACCTACGCGCTATGTTGGCAATAAGTGTATAGACTAGAGGTGAAACTCCAAATCAGAATAATCACAGTAGACACCAAAGGTAACATTAGAAAACTAAATAGCCATCTATCTAAACAGAAAAATCAGTTCCGAAACAATGTATCTGTTTATAATTATAAGTATGTGATATATAGTTTTTACATAACAGCGTACTAAAACTAAGTCTGGCAGAAAACAATGTAGCAAATGGATTATTCTGAATGAGCCATTACCTACAAAGTCGCGGCATGAGTCACGGCTACCAACGTTATCAAACTCAAACATGTAGCCACCGCCCTAAGAAAAAAAGCATGCACATCACAATCACCTCGGTGAAAGAAACAAATTTAGAGCATATGCCTAAAACCAGAACACGACGGGATGCTTCAAGTTAATTGATCATACCTTGTCAGAATCTTTTGAAAGATTCAATAATGGTGGTGTTGGTTTGCTCCCATCTACTTTGTTGAACTTGTGGCCTGAAGCACATGGAAGAATAAACTCCAAAATTACCATCAAGCATATTCGTAATGTAGATGAAATCAATTTAAACTGTTTCCTCAACCACTATGCGTGACCTACTCTGGCACAGCTTAATATGTAGCCTTGGATGTATTTATTCAGTTACTATGCAATTCTTCTTGTATATAATTTCAAAAAGCTCCACAGTAAATCACAAACCACATCCAGGAGATGCCCACAAATCTACACAGTTAATTGGTAATAGACTCATGGCACATCAGTCATCGGGACAATGACAGTTCTTTGATTTTGTAAAACACTCCAGTCCAGTGTGTTCCTGAAACCAGCACTACATACAGACAGATGGTAGGTACCTTTGATGGTCCGGAAATCGACATTGAGCTTCATTAGAGAGCGTGGATCATTAGGGGTAAATGTCAGCTTATCCTCACTCTGCAATTACAAGAACAAATGATTGATTCGAATTAGATCATCAGGCAAGCTCGTTAATCGTTATGGTCAATTTGCAAGCATTAGCAATTTAGCAGTTGCCAAGAATGGAATGAGCGAAGTAGCCAAACAACTACTACTTTGATAAGGATATAATTTTAGCAGGAGCTGAGCCCCCAATTTCGTTAAGCAAACTGGATGATCCAACTTGGAGCGTGAACTGGCACAGTCACAACACTATGAGCAAATGAAAGATCATGTTTGGCACACAATGTTGTTCGACTAACCCCAGCGCCGCCGGGCGACCCATCGCCCCCTCCTCCTCGTCGCTCTGGCCGGGACGGGGAGCAGGCGAGGTAGCTAGGGTTTCTCTCGCCGGCCTCCGGGAATAAATCGCTCGGCTGCGACTGGTCGCGTCGCCGGTGCTGATGGGGGTGCTGTGGAGTAGGGGGCTTGGTGCGAGGCCGCGCTGCTGTGCTACAGTCGAGGTGGAAGAAGCCTCATATCGGCCCAATTTCTCTGCGGGCCGGGTCTGAGATAAGGCCCATTGAGCTCAGTACGTACTTGTGTTCTGTTCTCTTCTTCCTCGGGTAGAAAGAAAAGGCGAGAGGCGGGCAGAGAGATGGGGAAGGAGGCGCTGGACTACGTGCTGGTGCCGCTGGGGCTTGCGCTGATGGTGGGGTACCACGCGTGGCTTCTCCTCCGCATCCGGCGCCGCCCGACGACCACTGTCATCGGCGTCAACTCCATCAACCGCCGCATCTGGGTCCGCCACATCATGGAGGTTTGTCCGCCATTAACCCACCTCCCATTCCTGCCGGCTTCCGATCGATCACCATTGTTTTTCAGGCGAATCTTGATCGTCTCGACTCCCGAGATTCGACATTTGTTTGATCGATCTGTTCGATATGCATGTAGGAGCCGTCGGGGAAGCACGCGGTTCTGGCGGTGCAGACGATCCGGAACAACATCATGGCGTCGACGCTGCTGGCTTCCACCGCCATCACGCTCAGCTCTCTCATCGCCGTCCTCATGTCCGGCGGCGGCGGGGGCGGCCTCCTCCCGGGCGCGCCGCTGGTCGTGGGCGCGACGGGGGAGGCGGCGCTGTCGGCCAAGTTCTTCGCCATCCTCGTCTGTTTCCTCGTCGCATTCCTCCTCAACTTGCAGTCCATCCGCTACTACAGCCACACCAGCACCCTCGTCAACGTCCCGCTCCGCGCGCACCGCCTCCGCCGACCGGGCCTCGCCGTCGACTACGTCACCGGCACGCTCAACCGCGGCAGCTACTTCTGGTCGCTCGGCGTGAGGGCCTTCTACTTCTCCTGCCCCGTCTTCCTCTGGCTCTTCGGGCCCATCCCCATGTTCGCCGCATGCACTGCCATGGTCAGCGCGCTCTACTTCCTCGACGTGTGCGAGGATTGGGAAGAGGAACACGATGGTGGGCACGGTGTGAGCGGTGATGAAACCTCGGGACAAGGGAAGAATGTAGGGGAGCAGCAAGTGTAGATAGCCAGGGAGGCAGTGATGGTGGATTGAAGAATTTTCTGTCAGGTTAACTAGAAGGATACCCCGCGCGTTGCAGCGGGAATCTTCAAAGAAATTATATTGTCTAAATGAAATGGTATAATACATATGCAATATGAATTGTCTGTAGAAGTATGCAATATTTAATTGGTCAAAATAGTTGAGATGCTAAATTTAATTCACATTATTTTTTATATTTGATGGCTATAAATTAGCTATGTGGACATTTTAATCAAAAAATTGTGACATAGATAGCTTGCATGCAAGGATACATCAATAATGAATGTTAGTGGGGATGACATGGATGTTTGATTGGCTAATGGAATAGATGATGTGGATGGCTTGCATGTAGAGATAGACTAACATTAATTGCAGTTAGTGTGGTTTTGCTTTATAAGAAGTACATATTAGATGACATTTCGCAAAAAAAAGGTTAATTAGATGGTTAATGTTTCTGTCTTTCAAAAATGATTAGATAGCTCATGATGAATAACAAATTGATAATACAACACGTCAAAGATTAGACAGCTTGGAGAACAGACGACAAGTTATCTTAATTATAAAAAGGAAGTGAGAGCATCTCCACTCGTTGGGAGTGTCCCAAGACATAAATCTGCTGCTATTTTGCGCTGGATTGGAGGCAGGTTTGGCCTAGGGCGCACCGAGCTCCCGCGCGCGCCCAGATCGGCCCCCTAGCCGGCGAATTCTGGGTGAATTCGGCTAGTTTTGGGCTAAAAATGACACATAGTTCGGTATTGTTCGGCTGGTTTTGGGCCAAAAGTGACACATAGTTCGGCATGATCAATACAAAGCAAATAATTCAACAAAACAAGCTCATAATTTACAAGTTTATAAACACAAATTGGAACAAGTCAAACTAGTTATTGCCTTTGCGGCTCCACGGGTGCTCCACCAGATCCTTCTGCCGTTGATCATGCACAATGGGGTCTGGGATCTCCTGGCGCATGGTGAGGAAGGCATCCCACGATGCTGGTACCTGGTGATCAGGCTCTGCAAGAGGACCCTGTCTGAAATATGGTTCCTCACTCTCAAGCTCTAGGTCGTCCCACTCGTTCTCCATGATCATGTTGTGCAAGCACACACAGGCATTCATCACCTCCCACATCTGAGTTTTCGACCATGTCATGGTGGGGAACCGGACAACTGAAAATCTCTGTTGGAGCACACCAAATGCCCGCTCGACATTCTTTCTGCAAGCTTCTTGTTGTGTGGCATAGTTGGCATGCTTTGGGAGAAGAGGGCTCGAGATAGTCTTTGGAAATGTTGACCATCTTGGCTAGATGCCATCTGCCAAGTAGTATCCCTTGTTGTAGTGGTGCCCATTGATCTCAAAGTCCACCGGGGGAGCATGATCCTCGACAGGCTTGGCAAAGATAGGGGAACAATCTAACACGTTGATATCGTTGCGGGATCCTGCCATACCAAAGAACGAGTGCCAAATTCGAAGATCTTGAGTGGCCACTGCTTCAAGTATGACACTTCAATCTCCCTTGTGGCCCTTGTACATTCCCTGCCAAACAAATGGACAGTTGTGCCATTTCCAATGCATGCAGTCGATGCTTCCAAGCATCCTAGGGAATCCTCTTGCTTCATTGATTTCAAGGATTCGAGCTGTGTCTTAGGCATTGGGTGATCTCAAGTATGTTGGTCCAAACACAGCAACCACAACCCTGCAGAACATGTACAAGCAATCAAGGGCAGTGGACTCGGCCATGCGCAAGTAGTCATCGGCCGTGTCACTCGAAGCTCCATATGCGAGCAACCTCATAGCCACCGTACACTTTTGGAGTGAGGAAAATCCTACGATGCTTGTGCAGTCCTTCTTGCATTTTAAGTACGGATCGTAAACTTAGAGAGCCTCAACAATTCTGCGGAAGAGCGGCCGGCTCATCCTGAAACGACGCCGAAACACTGCCACATCATGCAACGGATCATCGGCGAAGTAGACGGCGTACATCATGCAGTAGCCTGGTACGTCGCAAACGTATCTATAATTTTTGATGCTCCATGCTTGTTTTACACCAATTTATATATGTTTTGCTCATACTTCGTTGCACTTTTATACATTTTCCGGCACTAACCTATTAACAAGATGCAACAGTTCCAGTTCCCTGTTTTCTGCTGTTTTGTATTTCAGAAAAGTTGTACAGGAAATATTCTCGGAATTGGACGAAACAAAAGCCGAAGTCAATATTTTTCCGTAACGAAGACAGAGTCCAGAGGGGGGTCGAAGAGGAGCCAAAGGGCGGCCACGCAATGCCTTGACGCGGCCAAGCCTAGGCCCGCGCCAAGGGGTGGTGTGGGCCCCCCTGGCCTCCACCGACCTCGCCCTTCCGCCTATTTATTCACGATCTCGGGAAAAACCTAAACACCCGAGCCTCCATCCATGAAAAGTTCCGTCGCAGCCGCCATCGCAGACCCTAGCTCGTGAGGGTTCTGAAACTCTTCCCCGCACCCTGCCGGAGGGGGAAATCATCGCCGGAGGCATCTACATCGCCATGCCCGCCTCCGAAGTGATGCGTGAGTAGTTCATCCCTGGACTATGGGTCCATAGAAGTAGCTACATGGTTGTCTTCTCCAATTTGTGCCTCATGTTTAGATCTTGTGAGCTGCCCTACATGATCAAGATCATCCTTATGTAATGCTCCATGTTGTGTTTGCTGGGATCTGATGAATATTGAATACTATGTTGAGATCGATTATATACTCTTGTCATATGTTATTTGTGATCTTGCATGCTCTCCGTTGCTAGTAGATACTCTGGCCAAGTAAATGCTTGTGACTCCAAGAGGGGGTATTTATGCTCGATAGTAGGTTCATGCCTCTACTTTTTCTGGAAGAGTGACAATAATTTCTAAGATTGTAGATGTGATGTTGCTACTAGGGAGAAAACAACAATGTTTTATCCAAGGGTAATTCTATTGTTTACTTTACACACATTGCTTAATGCGATAATCTGTTGCTTGCAACTTAATACTGGAAGGGGTTCGGACGATAACCGGAAGGTGGATTATTAGTCATAGACGCAGTTGGATTACGGTCTATGTATTATGTTATAATGCCCAAACGAATCTCATAGTAATCATCTTGTCATGTATGGTCTTTATTCTGTCAATTGCCCATCTGTAATTTGTTCACCCAGCATGTTATTTATCTTTATGGAGACACACCTCTAGTGAACTGTGGACCCCGGTCCTTTCCTTTACACTGATAAATTCATCCACTGCAATCCTGCTATGTTTACTTACTGCAAGCACTGTTCTCTTTAATTATTGCAAACATCTCTTTCCACTCGATACGTCTAATCCTTTGTGTTCAGCAAAATCGGTGAGATTGACAACCTCACTGTAAGTTGGGGCAAAATACTTTGGTTGTGTTGTGTGCAGGTTCCACGTTGTTGCTGACGCCGGTAGTGCGTCCTGCCAATAGTCATCTAGCAACACCTTCAGAAGTCACGCCTTTCTCCTACGGGTCGATTAAACCTTGGTTTCTTAATGAGAGAAAACTTGCTGTTGTGCTCATCATACCTTCCTCTTGGGGTTCCCAAACAATGTGAAGTCTGCGTTACGATAAGCACCATCAAGACTGTTTTCTAGCGTCGTTGCCGGGAAGAAAGAGGATTTCTGCAAGGGGAGTCTCTCACTTCCAATCTCTTTACTTTGTTATTATTTTGCTTAGTTTATTCCATGCTCACCTCCCATGTTGATGTTTCTTGTTTTTATTTTCACTAGTTAGGCTTAATGGAAAACAACAAAAAAATTAGAGAGCTTTATAGTATTTATCTTGAGTTAGGACATGAAGTGTTTGAAGAGAAAATTAAAAAACCTATGGAACTTTATTTGCATGCTAATAGCAAGTTTATTAGTACGAATTCTTTGAACACCATTATTGCTAATGTTATGGAAAAGTCTATGCTTGGGAAAGATAGTTTTTATGAAAATGATCTTTTTAGTTCCCTAGCTTTAGAGGAGAAAATTTGCTATGATGATTACAATGATGAATATGATATTTTCAGTCCACCTACTATTGAGGAGAAAATTAATTATGATTACAATTTGTCTCCTATATCTGATGATTATGGTGATGAGAATAATAATGATAGCTATTTTGTTGAATTTGCTCCCACTACATTTAATAAGAATGACTATGCTTATGTGGAGAGTAATAATTATTTTATTCATGTGGCTCATGATAAGAATGTTTTATGTGATAGTTATATTGTTGAGTTTATTCATGATGCTACTGAAAATTATTATGAGAGAGGAAAATATGAGTGTAGAAGTTTTCATGGTACTAAAACACCTCTCTATATGCTGAAGGTTTTGAAGTTACCCTTGTTTTATCTTCTTATGCTTGTCACTTTGTTCTTTGTGAATTTATTTGTGTGCAAGATTCCTATCCATAGGAAGTGGGTTAGACTTAAATATGTTTTGAATTTGCTTCTTGATGCTTCTTCACTTGATAATATTTGATGCGAGCATCTTCTCAAATTACTGAGCCTAGCTGAATGGCGTTAACGAAAAGCACTCTTGGGAGATAACCCATGTTTAATTTCTGTAATTTTTCTTTTGTTGAGTCTTGGAAGTTATTACCTCTGTAATAACCTCTCCTTATCATTTTTATTTCGTTTTTGTGCCAAGAATATCCTCTAACGGAGAGAAAGTAAGATTTGGGGAAGTTGCTGTCCTGAAAACAGATTTTGTGCTGTCACCATAAAAATTTGTATTCACAGCCAGAGCGGAATTTTGAGCTGCCAATGTTTGTGCATATGCCCCAGGTTATTATCTAACTTTCGTTAGTTGAACACTTTTCGATCTGAGCAACAGAAGATTTTCTAAAAAAATCGATCTTTACCTGCTGTTCTATTTTGACAGATTTCTGCCACTATTTGCATTTGCCTCTTAATATCTTTCTTTTTGAGTTCTTTTGAGCAAAGGTCTTTTTGAAGAGGTTGCTACAGTAGCTAATGCTTTAATAGATGTTTGATATATGTTAGAACTGAACCCAAGTGGATTTGTTATTTTGATTGCACTAATGCTGCTAATAAAGAATTGTGTGAAGTTTTGTATGAAGGAAGTTTTCAAGTGTAGGGAGAGAAGAATGGTGTAATGAGATGAAGAATGGACAAAAGCTCAAGCTTGGGGATGCCCATGTCACCCCAAGAAATATCCAAGAGGTACAAGCGTCAAAGCTTGGGGATGCCCAAGGCATCCCCTCTTCATCAACAAAGCAACATGTCATCTCTCTATGCGCTATATTTTTATTGCTTCATACACTATGTGTTGTTCTTGGAGCGTCTTTATTTTTGTTTTGTTTTGTTTTGTTTTGTTTGTTGTAGCATATGGTTGGATCTCGGCATATTTGTTTTGGAGAGAGACACGCTCCGTTTTAATTGCATAGAATGCTCTAGTTTTCACTCTTATTGTTCTGCGAGTGTTCTAGTTTTCTAGTAATGCGTTTAGCTCTTGTTCTTTCACTCGAATTTTGTTCAGAGCTCGTTAGTATTCTTTATTTATGTATGATTAGCTCTCTGGTCCATATTGTTTTTTTTTATCTCTGAGAGCTATTTCAAATAAGTTGATTGGTGTTGGAGACGAGTAAAATGTTTCATGACTATAGTGATGCAAAAGGAAGCTTGTCTAGAATGTGGCATAGACTTTGGCATGTCATGTTGGATGTTATTCTTGTCATATGCTTAGTATTTATTGTTGTAGCATGACTTGTCTCAAATAGCTGAGAGTGCTTAATGTGCCATTGAAACAATCATGTATTGTTTCCATCATAAAAAGCATAATATTGTGGTATTCTCCTTTGATGCTTTATTGGGTTGACTTGGCACATGCTTATACCATGTTATGACTACAAACTAGTCAACTAAAACATCTATGATCATTTAGTTTTTGACTTGTAATATCACTTTATGCTTTGATTGATAATGTTTTGTCGCTATGCATGATTACGGCCATTACTGCTCTCTTAGTTGGCCGCTCCTAGTCTTTTGCTAGCCTTCGCCTGTACTGAATATGAACTCAACTCGTGCATCCAACCACTAATAACCAAAGTTTGCCAATTGTGTCCACCATATCTACCTACTATCATTATTACTATTCCAAGTATGTTCATCATGTTTTTATTTATCTTCCAAATTAAAATTTTGGCATGAGAAAATTAGTTGCTAAGCTCTCACGAACTTGATGGCACATTTACTTTCTTGCACTTAATAAACTTGATCATTGTGACTATCTTATGAAGTTTATATGTTTGCAAATTGCGAGTTGGGAGTTAGCACAACCATGCTTTCATGGGGAACGCTTTCAACATTGCACTTATTCATATTTAGTTGATGTCATGTTCTTTTGTTTATGGATGCCTAGCGGTGCGAAATAAAATGGAAACTTGTAAGTCCATGGAGTTTGTATATGTGTTAGAGAAACGCCTGGGCCGCTAATATAAGCCATGCATCATTCATGGTGGAAATTTACAGCAAACCATTGTGAGCATTCTATGATGCATTTTCAATAAAAAGCTATACCCATAGTAAATAAAAAGATTCCTGAGATGCTCATTGTCTGTTTGTCTTGTCATTTTGGCATGGGATTGCTCCTACAAGAGTACTTCCATATCATGGGGCAGGAGGTACCCCGTTGACGGTTCTCGATGATACATGTATACTTACAATGACAAGAACTTATTTGGGACCTAAGTTGAGTAGCATGAGGTTTAGGTACTCGTATTCAAGGGGCATGAGATTTTCAACTTGTGATTTGTCAAGCATATAACTCATATTTGCACTCACATTAACTTTAACCATTCAAGATGCTTATGATAGGGGCAATGAGAGCTCAAAGCTAATGAGTACCATACTTTTTGGAAGGTTTATAAAACTTGTTAATCTTGCTTACTCTGCAAAGAGTCTTTCTTTTACTTTTATGTTGAGTCTTCATCTTCTTCTTTATGCACCAATTAAGAGAGCATAGTTGTCATTCTTAGTGAATGTGCATAGTCCCAAAATTATTATTGATTGATTCATGATTATGCTATTGCTTGTTCTTAAATTACTTGTATCTAGTCACCCTTTGATCATTAAAGGTGTCCTAGCATTTATGTTTTGCTATTTCATAAAGGACATGATGAGCACCACTTTGCTATGTTTTCTCTATGCTCATAAACAAACGGTTGCTTTCAATGCACAATTATTCATGATCCTTTGTTTGAGTTACTTCTCATGTTATAACATATTTTCTAAGTTCTATTGTTAGAATTATATCTATCATGCCTATGTTTAGAGTACTTTGATCCCAGCTTACAATTCTTTTACAATAACTTGATCAAGATTGTGTTGGCTTCATGCACCTCAAAAATTATTTTGTTATCACTTACCTACTCGAGGATGAGCAGGAGTTAAGCTTGGGGATGCTTGATACGTCGCAAACGTATCTATAATTTTTGATGCTCCATGCTTGTATTACACCAAATTATATATGTTTTGCTCATACTTCGTTGCACTTTTATACATTTTCCGACACTAACCTATTAACAAGATGCCACAGTGCCAGTTCCCTATTTTCTGCTATTATGTATTTCAGAAAAGTTGTACAGGAAATATTCTCGGAATTGGACGAAACAAAAGCCGAAGTCAATATTTTTCCGTAACGAAGACAGAGTCCAGAGGGGGGTCGAAGAGGAGCCACAGGGCGGCCACGCCATGCCTTGGCGCGGCCAAGCCTGGGCCCGCGCCAAGGGGTGGTGTGGGGCCCCTGGCCTCCACCGACCTCGCCCTTCCGCCTATTTATTCACGATCTCGGGAAAAACCTAAACACCCAAGCCTCCATCCACGAAAAGTTCCGTCGCGGCCGCCATCGCAGACCCTAGCTCGGGAGGGTTCTGAAGCTCTTCTCGGCACCCTGCCGGAGGGGGAAATCATCGCCGGAGGCATCTACATCGCCATGCCCGCCTCCGAAGTGATGCGTGAGTAGTTCATCCCTGGACTATGGGTCCATAGCAGTAGCTAGATGGTTGGCTTCTCCAATTTGTGCCTCATGTTTAGATCTTGTGAGCTGCCCTACATGATCAAGATCATCCTTATGTAATGCTACATGTTGTGTTTGCTGGGATCCGATGAATGTTGAATACTATGTTGAGATCGATTATATACTCTTGTCATATGTTATTTGTGATCTTGCATGCTCTACGTTGCTAGTAGATACTCTGGCCAAGTAAATGCTTGTGACTCCAAAAGGGGGTATTTATGCTCGATAGTAGGATCATGCCTCTAGTTTTCTGGAAGAGTGACAATAACTTCTAATATTGTAGATGTGTTGTTGCTACTAGGGAGAAAACAACAATATTTTATCCAAGGGTAATTCTATTGTTTACTTTACACACATTGCTTAATGCGATAATCTGTTGCTTGCAACTTAATACTGGAAGGGGTTCGGACGATAACCAGAAGGTGGATTATTAGTCATAGACGCAGTTGGATTACGGTCTATGTATTATGTTGTAATGCCCAAACGAATTTCATAGTAATCATCTTGTCATGTATGGTATTTATTCTATCAATTGCCCAGCTGTAATTTGTTCACCCAGCATGTTATTTATCTTTATGGAGAGACACCTCTAGTGAACTGTGGACCCCGGTCCTTTCCTTTACACTGATAAATTCATCCACTGCAATCCTGCTCTGTTTACTTACTGCAAGCACTGTTCTCTTTAATTACTGCAAACATCTCTTTCCACTCGATACGTCTAATCCTTTGTGTTCAGCAAAACCGGTGAGATTGACAATGTCAACACGCAGATTTTTAAGTCCAGATGCCTATTATATCATACATCGCAATCCCAGGAAGATTGTTTTTGCGAGACATAATAGTTAAGTAGCATCGAGTCATCATTTATTACAACACATACTTGTCTTACAACAATAGATCACATGATCCAATATTACACAAATAGATTGTTCAACAACACAATAAGTAGCGGAAGCGAAGTAGTAGTGGCCTATCCATTCCACAGGCAACGCTTGACGTTAGAAGACGCCCCTAGTTATCGTAGACGTCCTGTTGTCCGTCATCCTGATACCGTTGCTCCTCTTCATAGTCTGGCATTTGAATAGCCAGGGACACAGCCGTGAGTACTTTAAAGTACTCGCAAACTAATACTAATGTAATTCCGTACCAAATGTAATAAGGGGGTGCTAAGCTCTAGGTTTATTTGCATAAAGCCAGGTTTAATTCAGCAAATCATTAGTGAAGACTCTTTATTTGCTAGACTAACTCAAGTGGGAACATTAGTGTCATTCCCACAACTCAATTGTGATTCAAGTTAAATCACCCTTTAATTCAACATTCCTTTTTAAGACAAAAGTTCTGATAACGGAACAGTATGGCCTTTCCAATCGTCCGTAACCGTGGACACGGCTATTCGAATAGGTTTAACACTCTGCAGAGGTTGTACTCTTGTGCCACAACTTTTGATTACATCCGTCGAGGATAACCCCGAATCATCGTAACTCAGTACGCGGATCATCAACCTTAACCTTTCACTTATACACCCTAGTATAGGCACCTCTCCCCATGAGCTTGGCCTCCCGATGAAAACCAACCGTCAGCAGGAGCGCACAGGGCTTGGGTCGTACATTCACCTCATATTCACACCATTTCACTTTTAACGGAGGCAGCCTTGGCATAACCCCCATGATGCTTGTTTAGAGGGAACCCATACTAAGACACACAAATTTCTAGTTAAGCCCTACCCATAATCAGGTATTGTGGGGGTACTTGTATACTTGGAAAGGTATCGCATTCAAACCCAACCATCAGTTTTTATTAAAATTCACCCAGTCACCCAGGTCACATTCACCTTCAAAATCTTTCAATGGAATGACTCATCATTCCAAGGTTTTCAAAGTCATTGGTTTTCACAAGTTCCCAGCTAGAGTAACAATTTTAGTTTAGCACTAGCAACTAGTCATGAGAGGTGCTAACTAACTTTGTAGCTACCTAGGCTAAGTTTGATACTCTTGTAACACTCTATACTTAGACCAAAGTTAACTATAAAAGTAAGCTTTAAATAACCAAGTAAAAGCTTGTAGGAATAAAACTGGGGGTTGGATCCTTGAACAGAAACATAAGTGTAATTGTGCCTTGCTCCATTAGAGCTTTGCACTTGGGAACTGGGCAAGAGTGTTAGCTTGCCTTGAGCAGGGTAGTGGTCAAAGTTTTCTTCCTCCTCCTGAGAGTAGGCTTCCTCCTCTTGATATTCCTCGGTGCTAGCGTCTATACACGAATACGAGGGATACAATCACCACACCAAACTTATATACTAAGCTAAACACACCAAAAGGGGTCACACAAACTTATTCTAACACCACCTCATATTCATAGCATGGTGATTGACTTGGTTTTCTTATTTAAGAGAAAAATAATTTCCTCTCATTACAATTATGGATTTGGTTTGCTATTTTAATTCTTTGGAGAAAATAATTTCCTTTCCTTAAATCCTATTAAGCTTTAATCTCCTCACATAATAGTAAGGTATGAATATATGTTGACCAAGGTCAACATGTCATATCTATTAGGTGGGAGTATAATTTAAATGAGGTGCTACACCTCATACGATTTAAGAATAACTCGATAATGATTTCAAATCACTAAGTAATGGCATAAGAGGTTCATTAGCTCAAGGTCATTACCTCTTATGGAATTACTTAGGATCAAGATTTAAATGAGAGAGTAGCTCTCATACTATTTATAGAATTTGAATTACAAGATTTAAATGTACTAGAAATGGCTCCATAGCCACTATTTTGATCTAGTCCATGATCATTCAAATAACTTGGCTAACTTATTGCATAACCAATTAGAGGACATCATTTGTGATTTATGAGAGTTGGAATCATCTCAAAATCAATTATGGTTGAATTTTAAATAAAGTTTCAATTTGTAAAAGTCCCTGACTTGTTATTTTTAGCATTTTAAATCCACTACGAAATTGGAGGTGGGACCAGTGGCATTGGCTAGAGAATTTCGTGGGCTTTCCAAAACTATAAAGTTCACAGAATTTGGTTTAGCCAAATTGAAGCTATTCAAATTTGAAGTCAACACCAGTAAAGCATTTGAACTGAAACGAATTAGATGGATTTTAAATTCCTGGGCCGCGCGGGAAAAGCCTACGGGCCCAATTGATTTTAAACGGAGAAGCTCAGCCCAGCAACGCATCTCGTGCGAGCGGGCCGTCTGACAAGGGGGGTCCACCTGTCAGCGCCTCTTAAACGCCGAAGCGGTATGGGCTAACGGGGGGCGTAGGATCAGATGGGAGATCGACGGCTCACAACCGTCGTCTTCTCCGGCGAGAAGCCGAGGGTCTGGCGGCGAGCCTAGGGGGTCGGAGAGCCTACCAGCGGTCCCGCGGTCGACGGCGAGGTGCGCGGCGACGTTGGCGAGGGTGAGGAAGCTCCTGGTACCGGCGGCGAGGCGTGGGGAAGCGTCAATCAGCGGCGATGATCTCCGGGTACTGGCGGCTCCGATCGTCAAATTGGGGCTGCTCCGGCGTCAATTGGGTGTGTGGCTTGGTCGAGTAGAAGCAGAGATGGGAGGAGAAGCTGTTGGTGTGAAGAGTTAGGGCGCGGGGCTGCTCTATTTATAGCGGAGAGGAGGTGCTGCGGGTGCCGAAGGGGGTCGAGCATGGCGCGGCTTCTCCGGCGTGCGAAAGGGCAAGACGAGGACGGCTATGTGTAGGCAGCATCCTGGCGATGCTCAAGGAGTAGCTGGCGCGGCCAAAGCGTGAAAGGATGGCTCGAGCGCATGCAATGTCTGTCACGGTGCGCGCGGCCGAAAGTCGACGAGGACGACGGCGAGGGTGCATGCGCGTGCTCTGGAGGATGTCTAGCAGCTAGAGGGTGTCGAGGGGATGCGTGATGCAGTGGTAGCCTTGGTAGGGGAGGACGAGGGCGATCGAGCGCGCGGCGCTCTGGCGCGTCCAGTACGCGGTGAGCGCGCGTACTGGCGTGCACTAGCATCGTGCTGGGCGCGTCTCGCCTGGCCAATGCCGTGCTCGCGCAAGCCAGGGCCGTGCATGGTCAGGATCCTTGTGATCTGTAGATGCTCCAGGACAAGGTGATAGAGAGAGGAGAGGCTCAGAATGATCAAGTGCTTTGAGGCCGGCATGGTGCACGGCATGGAGCTTTTCTGCCGTTTCTCCACTTTAAACGACGAGTGCAAGGACAGGGCTTGATGCAGGGGATGCAGAAGAACCTCATCATCACAAGTTAAAGTGGGTTTAGGCCAAAATCCAGTGTGTAATTGAGTGTAACACCAATCTGGAATCATGCCTGCCAAGTGTTCGGTAGAATGGCCGCATGAACATTTTCTTCGAATTTTGGAAATCTTTTTGGTGGAACTCAAACCTATAAATATAGAGGTAGAATGATGGTGTTGGTGGTCAATTTGATGAAAGTTTGCAAAAATCCAAAATGGGGATCATCTTCTCTTTGTTTCAATGTCACATCTTGTCAACTCTGTTCTGGTCAACCTGGTCAAAGTCAGCCTTGGTGGTCAACAGCAAAGTTGTTCACTTTGACATGGTCTTGGATGAGGTGGCAAGTGTTGACCAAGTTTGGTTTAAGAAAAGTTAAAACCAGGGGTGCAAAGTGGTGAAGATAAAATAAAGTGGTCACATGACCATTATCATATGTATGTTGGTTTTGAAATTTTCTTTGATTTGATTCTGGTTTCTTTGATTCATTTGAGTTTGTAATTGATATCAAAGTGTTTTACAACCAAGGGAGCAAGCAATGGTGGCCTTGATTGGAGTTTTGCATAATTGGCCTTATGTGTATGTGAGGGTATTTGGCCATTTTTGTATTTCTTTTATTTCTCTCAAGATGAGAAGCTATGATCATGGGTTAGGTTTTAAGAGCAAGTGATCAACACCCCAACACTCATCATGGCAATTGCACACAAGAAAAATACATACTATGCATGAAACTATATGTGGTACTATATGCATAAAAAGTTTTTGTTTGTTGTAAATTTTGAGTATTTGAAACTCCCTTCTCTTTGTTTATTATTGTTGAAACTTGGGATGTTACAAACCCTTCCCCCTTACAAAAGATCTCGTCCCGAGATCTTAAAGAAAACTAGGTACTAAAGAGATCTGGGTACTCAGTCTTCATGAAGTCTTCTCTCTCCCAAGTGGCTTCTTCTTCGGTTTGGTTACTCCATTGGATCTTCAGAAACTTGATACTCCTGGTGCGGGTGGTTCTGAAAGCTTCTTCCAAGATGCGAATAGGCACTTCGCGGTAGGTCAAATCTGAGTTGATATCCACAGCTCGATGATCGATGTTCTTGAAAACCTCGGTCTTCTCTGGTAGTTCCAAGCACTTCCGAAGCAACGAAATGTGAAACACATTGTGTACCGCTGACATTTCTTCTGGTAACTCCAGTTGATAGGATACTTCTCCTCGGCGACTCAGGACTTTGAAGGGTCCTACATATCGGGGTGCAAGCTTTCCTCTTAATTGGAATCTCTGCATTCCTTTAAGGGGGGACACTTTGAGATACACGAAATCCCCGATCTCGAAGGTCATCTCTCGGCGTCTCTTGTCGGCGTAGCTCTTCTGTCTTGATTGGTGTCAACACCCGGATTTTTAAGTCCAGATGCCTATTATGCCATTCATCGCAATCCCAGGAATATTGTTTTTGCGAGACATAATAGATTGATATCACAGAACATCATTCATTACAACTCATAATTGTCTTACAACACAAAGGATCACATGATCCAGTCTCATTACAATAATAGTTGATCTACTGATCAATTACAAAACACATAGCGGAAGCGAAGTAGCGTAGTAGTAGTCCATCTATTCCACAGGCAACTGTTGACGTCAGGAGTGGTCCTAGTTGTCGTAGACGTCCTGCTGTCCATCTTCCTCGTACTGCTGTTCCTCTTCATAGTCTGGCCATTTGAATAGCCAGGGACACAGCCGTGAGTACTTTAAAGTACTCGCACACTAATACTAATGTAAGTACAACACAACTATAGTATGGGGGTTCTAAGCTCTAGGTTCATTTGCATAAAGCCAGTTTTATTTCATAAGCACTTTAGTAATAAAAGACTCTTCATCTGCCTAACTAACTCCAGTGGGAACATTAGTGTCGTTCCCACAACTCTGTTGTGATTCAAGTCAAATTCACCTTTCAAGTTTCAAGTCACCAGTCACATGGCATATTTTTGAAAAATTCTGATGACGGAACATTATGGTCTTTCCAACCGTCCATAACCGTGGACACGGCTATTCAAATAGTTTTACACTCTGCAGAGGTTGTACACTTGTGCCACAACAATTGCAATAGTTCGTCAGGGGTAACTGGCCCTGATTTATCGTACGCAGTACGCGAACTACCAATCCTAACCTTTCATTTACATACCCTAGTATAGACACCTCTCCCCATGAGCTTGGCCTCCCGGTGAAGACAGACGATCGACGGGGAACTGCACAGGGCTTGGGCCGGACATTCACCTCATTTCACGTCATTTCACATCATTCCTTTTGTTGTAGAGGCGGCCTCCGGCATAACCCCGATGACGCTTGTTTTAGAGGGAACCCATACTAAGATACATAAGTTTCCAGCTAAGCCTTACCCAAATTCAGGTATTGTGGGGGTACTTGTAAAATTGGAAATGGTATCGCATCCGAACCCAACCATCAGTTTTGGTAAAATTCACCAAGTCATTCACCAGTCATATTCACCTTCAAAATCTCTCAATAGAATGACTCATCATTCCAAGGTTTTCAAAATCTTTTCAATTCACCAGTTCCCAACTAGAGTAGTCACTTTTAATCTTTAGCACTAGCAACTAGTTATGAGGGGTGCTAAGTAGCTTATAGCTTTCTAGGCTAAGTGTGATGCTTTTGTACTCCTCTTATACTTAGACCAAAGTTAACTATAAAAGGAAGCTTTAATAAATAAAGTAAAAACTTTGCAAGAATAAAACTTGGGATGGGATCATGAAGCATAAAGTAATAAGTGAGTGTGCCTTGCTCTTGTAGAGCTTTGCACAAGGGCAATCTTGCAAGAATATTAGCTTGCCTTGGTTTGGGTAGTGATCAAAGTTCTCTTCTCCTTCTTCTTGGTAGAATACCTCCTCCTCTTGATAGTCTCCGGTACTAGCGTCTATAAACAAATACGAGGATACAAACACCAAATCAATACTTAAAGAACCTAAATAGCCTTAATGGCTCACTCAAGATGATCTAACATCATCATCTATCTTACTCAACATTTGACTAGGGTTTCTTCTTTAGTGTTTAGAAAACCATTCCTCTTAGTGACTTAGGGTTTCCTCTTTGGTTCTTTGGGGAAATAATTCCCTCTCATTATCTTATTAAGATTTAATTTCCTTCATGAATAATATATGACCTAGGTTGACCAAAGTCAACCTCTTCATACTTATCATTTAAGAAAATGATTTAAATGAGGTGGAGCACCTCATACAATTTAATCCTAACATGGTGATGATTTAAAATCATCAACAAATCATCTGAGAACTAAATGACCAGCGTCTCTATCTCATTTTGAAATGTTCATGACAAGATTTAAATGAGAGAGAAACTCCCATGTGATTTTTAAATAGTTTTGGACAATATCTTTGACTAGAAATAGCCATATAGTCCTTTAATTAAACTAGGCCATGATCCTTCAAAGTAAGCATGGCATATTTTTGCAGAAACAATTAGTGCAAGTGAAATGTGATTTATAGGAGTTGGAATCAACTCAAAAGCATTTTTGGTTGATTTTTAATAATTGTTTGAACTCTGAAAAGTTACTGATTTGTCATTTTTACTATTCAAATTCTACAACATATATTGATTTGAATCCACTGGGGTTGGATGGAGCCTTTCATGAGCTTTCTAAATATATAAAATTTGTCAAAATTGACCGAGTAGATTTGTAGTTATTAAATATTTAGCAAAGCATCTGAGAGCAAATTCACAAAAAAAGAAATAAGCAAATTCGAATTTTAAACGGGGGCGGGAAGAGATTGGGCCGGCCCAGCGGCGGCCTGGGCCACGCATGCATGGCGCATGCACGTCGGGTGCAGGCGGACCACGCGGCGCGTCGGATCGGGATCCGACGGCGCTGGGCCGTCGTCTTCCTCCCGACGCAGCTAACTTGCGGGGGCCATAACTCTCACCTCGGAGCTCGGATTGAGGCGTGGTTAGGTGCGTTGGAAAGGTCTTTTCAAGGGCTACAACTTTGGTGTAGGGCTCGGTGGCTATGGTGATGAAAATCTGGGCGGTTTTGAGTGTGGCCGCCGGGTGCACGCCGGCGAGGTTTGGCGCCGTGGAGAGGCAAGGAGGGAGGAGGAGAGGCTCTAGGAGGGAGAGGAGGATGCGGCTAGGTGTGGTGGTGCTGTCCAAGGCGAGCGGAGGGGTTTATATAGGGTCCAGGGGCGGGAACGCGGCGTGGAGACCATGGCGGGCGACGTCACGGTGCACGTCGTGTGCAGTCGACTCCGGCGTGGCTTTGGTGTCAGCAAGAGAGGTACTGGGTAGGTGGTGACGCGTGCGCAGTGGCTGGCTTGCAGACGTCGTGTGCAGTGCGCACGAGGACATGGCCGACGTGGGCGTCCTCGCGTCATGGCGTCGTCCTGGCGCGGGGGAGGGTCAACGACCGTGTCTAGGAGGTGTTCTGAGGTGAGAGGAGTGTGGTGGCGCAGTGGGAGCAGTTGGATTGCAGTGTGCACGCAGGGAGACAAGGGTGGCCACGGGTTGGTGATCATGAGCAATGGCATGAGCATTTTGGTTCACCACTTGCTCTCCTTGTCTCATGATCATGTCTAGTAGGTGTCTAGGGTCTAGGGTAATGTAGATGACATGGTGAGAGAGAGGGAAAATGGCCAGGGGTAGGTGGTGACATGGTGGTGATCATGTGAATGGCATGGGTTGGCAAGGGTCCTTGCAAGGCTAGTCTTGGGTCAATTCCTGCAGAGTGGTGTTCATGGGAGTGTGATGAGTCAACTTGACAAGGTGAGGGTGACCAGAGAGGGAGAAAGACAAGGGTTGGCATGGTGATGTCATTTGGAGTGGCATGGCATGGCATTGATGCTTGGTGCATAATTGTCTTGGTCTTTGAGTGCTGCAAGACTGAGTGTGGTGAGGTGAGTGGGTTTGACATAGTGCACAAGGTTGGAGATGGCTAGAGGTGGCAAAATTAAATTAAGTCATATATGTATGTGACATAGACAATGTCCTTGGCTTGTCTTGGTCCATGGTGATGATGTCAAGCTAAGTGATGTCATGAGAGTGGTGGTGTGGTACTAGTGGTACTATGGCTGAGCTCAAGAGAGAGAAAGATGAGGTGATGAATAGTTGTTGGAATAGTGGTTGTACTCTATGGCATTAATTTGATTATTTGCTATGGTCTCATGTGGGATGAATTTTGACCAAAATTCTGCATGGTTGGGTTCTAAATAAAGTTTGGCATCTATTGGTGGTCTTGGTTTGAAATTTGGAGAGGTTTGATGAAATTTCTAAAAGTGGAGGGAATCTAGAATCTGTTTCAACCTAGCATCTTGGCTTGACTATTTTGAGCAATGGTCAACGATCTGGTCAAAGTGGTCAACACCAAAGTTGTTCACCTTGATGAGGTCTTGGATGAGGAATAAAGAGTTGGCAGGGTTTGGTTTGATAATCTCTTAATAAAAGGGCTCAAAGTGGGTAAGATGTTAAAAAGGTCAAAAGTGACCATTATCACATGCCACAAGGTTTTTGATTTTTCTTTGATTGGATTTGATTTTTCTTGACCCAATTGATGTTGTTGAGTGTTGAAATGGTATAGAGAAGGGATCCAACCATTCACACCAAGCCTCAAGGTCAATTGCTCAATTTTGTAAATTTCCAATTTCTTCACATATGCCTCTATGGCATTTTTATTTTCTTTTTATTTTATTTTAACTTGGATGGTAAAAAGGGGTGTGAGGTTTAGGGTTTAAGAGTATTTCAAATACTAATTAAACAATCATGGCAAAAGCACAAGAGTTAAGCAAGATCACTATGTATCAAACTTAATTTAATAAAAGTTTTTGTTGGTTCCAAAATTTGGAACTAGGGAAATTCATTTTATTTGTTTTGAAATTTTTGGGATGTTACAAACCCTTCCCCCTTAAACAAATCTCGTCCCGAGATTTTAAGAAAAGTTAGGTTCCTAAGAAAGATTGAGCAATGGGATTTAACAGGAAAACATACTTGGCATGGCCTGTGGTGCTTCCTGAGCTTCAGTGGCAATCATGTGGTAGAAACGGCCGTTGTTGTTGTTCTGGTTCCTTCTTCCTGCAAAGCGGAGCTGTTGCTGAGCAGGTGCTGCGGTATTTGGGGCAGTCTTGGCAAGCTTCTTGGGGCATTCATTGGAGTAATGACCCACAGTTCCACATTCATAGCAGGTTATCGTTGACTTGTCCTTTGGGGTGACGGGGACAGCGTTGCTTCCCGTCCTCGGACCAGTATTGGTGTTGTTGTTGTTGTTACCATTGTTGTTGTTGCTGTTGTGGTTGTTGTTGTTGTGATTGTTGTTGTTGTTGCCTCCGGGCTTCGGGGGTCCTCCATTGTTGTTGGTGTAGTTTTGGCGATATGTCTGAGCAGTGGGCTTGTTGTATCTTGGGGTAAATCCTCCAGTTGAATTGTTGCGGTGCTTCTGTGTATGGTGGGGTCCATTCTGGTTCATCATCCGGCGTTTGCGGTTCTCGTTGGCTTGGTGCAGTTTTCCTTCCATCTGGATGGCTGAGTCCACCAGGGCTTCGAGGTCAGCGAACGGAATGTTCACTAACACAGTTTGCATCTCGTCATGCAGTCCGTTCAGAAATCTTTCCTTTCTCTTCTCGTTGGTGTCGGTCTCATCCGGGGCGTACCTTGACAGAGTAAGAAACCTGTCACGGTATTCCACCACGGACATCCTTCCTTGCTTGAGTTCGCGGAACTCGTCTCTCATCTTCTTGATCAGTCCTTGGGTGACATGATATTTGATGAACTTGAGTTTGAAGTCTTCCCAAGTCATCATTTGTCCGGCATTCATTGCGCGGGCACTTGTCCACCAGGCTCTGGCAGGTCCTGACAGGTAGTGGGTGGCAAAAAGTACTTTTTCTGCGGCTTCAACTCCCGCAACTTCTAGGTTGTTCTCCATTGTCTGGAGCCAGTCATCAGCATCTAGGGGTTCTTCAGTCTTGTTGAACATTGGAGGGTTGGTGTTCTGAAAATTCTTCAGCTTCGATCCAGGGTGATCGTGGTTTCCATGGCCTTGATTGTTCTGAGCTATCTGCTGCAGTGCAGCAATATTGGCTTGTCTTTCAGCTCTCTCAGCTTCTCGGTCTGCCATCATCATCTGCAACATCTGCAGCATGGCGTCTTGGTTGGTGCTGCGGGTTGGAGGGGCCATCTGAACGTTGAGGTAGATGATAAGATAAGAGGGAAATTTCTATGGTTTGTTTGGTTAAAGTTTAAAAAAGTTCATAACTTGAAAACTTGAGTAGTGTTGCGGGGGTAAAAACCAACAACACTTTTTCATTCATACCAAGCATCACACATTACAAATCTAACGCACCGTTGGTTTGAAGAACCATTCATTCGTTCTACGATACAAGGGGATCCTGATACAAACTCACACCTACGAAAGTGATTTAGTGATACTACTCTTCAGGGTGGATTCTTCGTCTTCACGGGTAATGTGCTTGGCGAAAGGCGCGGGCGTTGTCCAACTCCTTGCGGGTCTCGTACAACATGAAGTCCAGGTATGCAACATAGTGGTTCATCTCCGGGTGCGGGGGCATGGTTATTGGCCTTCCCCTGGGGTCATGTCTTGGGTAGTAGATGAAGCGAGTGTTCTTGATCTTGTTCTCATTTTGTCCACACAGACGGGCAATTGCTTCTTGCATGGCCTTGGCTATTCCATCCTTCCAAGTGTTTCCCGTTACAGAAAACCAGATGGTTTCCCAAATTGGGGCTCCAAGCTTTCCTCTCAGATCTGCAGTAACTTCCCACCGAGGTTGTCCTCCCGGCTGATTGTTGAGGGGTATTCCGAAGAACTCGGGATACGGGCGTCCTAGATACTCAACCAGTTGTTTCAGATCCTTCTCGAACATGAGGTTTCCTCCGTGGCCAAGCTGATAGGACTTGCAGGTGTACTCCATCTGTGAAGAATTATGATGAGTAAGTTAGAGAAGTGAGTAGTGTGTCAACTTTTATGTAGAAATTTCAAGGAAAAGTAGAGCATGAATTTCTTATTTGAAAAAGATCTCAAGGATAAGAGTGAGAATAAGTTTTTATAAATATTCACTTCATTGGTTTTTGAAACTAAGTTTTTCAGACGTCCATTCTAACTAGGGTCTCCTAAGGTCAACAATGGCTCTGATACCAACTTGTCAACACCCGGATTTTTAAGTCCAGATGCCTATTATGCCATTCATCGCAATCCCAGGAATATTGTTTTTGCGAGACATAATAGATTGATATCACAGAACATCATTCATTACAACTCATAATTGTCTTACAACACAAAGGATCACATGATCCAGTCTCATTACAATAATAGTTGATCTACTGATCAATTACAAAACACATAGCGGAAGCGAAGTAGCGTAGTAGTAGTCCATCTATTCCACAGGCAACTGTTGACATCAGGAGTGGTCCTAGTTGTCGTAGACGTCCTGCTGTCCATCTTCCTCGTACTGCTGTTCCTCTTCATAGTCTGGCCATTTGAATAGCCAGGGACACAGCCGTGAGTACTTTAAAGTACTCGCACACTAATACTAATGTAAGTACTACACAACTATAGTAAGGGGGTTCTAAGCTCTAGGTTCATTTGCATAAAGCCAGTTTTATTTCATAAGCACTTTAGTAATAAAAGACTCTTCATCTGCCTAACTAACTCCAGTGGGAACATTAGTGTCGTTCCCACAACTCTGTTGTGATTCAAGTCAAATTCACCTTTCAAGTTTCAAGTCACCAGTCACATGGCATATTTTTGAAAAATTCTGATGACGGAACAGTATGGCCTTTCCAACCGTCCATAACCGTGGACACGGCTATTCGAATAGTTTTACACTCTGCAGAGGTTGTACACTTGTGCCACAACAATTGCAATAGTTCGTCAGGGGTAACTGGCCCTGATTTATCGTACGCAGTACGCGAACTACCAATCCTAACCTTTCATTTACATACCCTAGTATAGACACCTCTCCCCATGAGCTTGGCCTCCCAGTGAAGACAGACAGTCAGCCAGGGAACTGCACAGGGCTTGGGCCGGACATTCACCTCATTTCACGTCATTTCACATCATTCCTTTTGTTGTAGAGGCGGCCTCCGGCATAACCCCGATGACGCTTGTTTTAGAGGGAACCCATACTAAGATACATAAGTTTCCAGCTAAGCCTTACCCAGATTCAGGTATTGTGGGGGTACTTGTAAAATTGGAAATGGTATCGCATCCGAACCCAACCATCAGTTTTGGTAAAATTCACCAAGTCATTCACCAGTCATATTCACCTTCCAAATCTCTCAATAGAATGACTCATCATTCCAAGGTTTTCAAAATCTTTTCAATTCACCAGTTCCCAACTAGAGTAGTCACTTTTAATCTTTAGCACTAGCAACTAGTTATGAGGGGTGCTAAGTAGCTTATAGCTTTCTAGGCTAAGTGTGATGCTTTTGTACTCCTCTTATACTTAGACCAAAGTTAACTATAAAAGGAAGCTTTAATAAATAAAGTAAAAACTTTGCAAGAATAAAACTTGGGATGGGATCATGAAGCATAAAGTAATAAGTGAGTGTGCCTTGCTCTTGTAGAGCTTTGCACAAGGGCAATCTTGCAAGAATATTAGCTTGCCTTGGTTTGGGTAGTGATCAAAGTTCTCTTCTCCTTCTTCTTGGTAGAATACCTCCTCCTCTTGATAGTCTCCGGTACTAGCGTCTATAAACGAATACGAGGATACAAACACCAAATCAATACTTAAAGAACCTAAATAGCCTTAATGGATCACTCAAGATGATCTAACATCATCATCTATCTTACTCAACATTTGACTAGGGTTTCTTCTTTAGTGTTTAGAAAACCATTCCTCTTAGTGACTTAGGGTTTCCTCTTTGGTTCTTTGGGGAAATAATTCCCTCTCATTATCTTATTAAGATTTAATTTCCTTCATGAATAATATATGACCTAGGTTGACCAAAGTCAACCTCTTCATACTTATCATTTAAGAAAATGATTTAAATTAGGTGGAGCACCTCATACAATTTAATCCTAACATGGTGATGATTTAAAATCATCAACAAATCATCTAAGAACTAAATGACCAGCGTCTCTATCTCATTTTGAAATGTTCATGACAAGATTTAAATGAGAGAGAAACTCCCATGTGATTTTTAAATAGTTTTGGACAATATCTTTGACTAGAAATAGCCATATAGTCCTTTAATTAAACTAGGCCATGATCCTTCAAAGTAAGCATGGCATATTTTTGCAGAAACAATTAGTGCAAGCGAAATGTGATTTATAGGAGTTGGAATCAACTCAAAAGCATTTTTGGTTGATTTTTAATAATTGTTTGAACTCTGAAAAGTTACTGATTTGTCATTTTTACTATTCAAATTCTACAACATATATTGATTTGAATCCACTGGGGTTGGATGGAGCCTTTCATGAGCTTTCTAAATATATAAAATTTGTCAAAATTGACCGAGTAGATTTGTAGTTATTAAATATTTAGCAAAGCATCTGAGAGCAAATTCACAAAAAAAGAAATAAGCAAATTCGAATTTTAAACGGGGGCGGGAAGAGATTGGGCCGGCCCAGCGGCGGCCTGGGCCACGCATGCATGGCGCATGCACGTCGGGTGCAGGTGGACCACGCGGCGCGTCGGATCGGGATCCGACGGCGCTGGGCCGTCGTCTTCCTCCCGACGCAGCTAACTTGCGGGGGCCATAACTCTCACCTCGGAGCTCGGATTGAGGCGTGGTTAGGTGCGTTGGAAAGGTCTTTTCAAGGGCTACAACTTTGGTGTAGGGCTCGGTGGCTATGGTGATGAAAATCTGGGTGGTTTTGAGTGTGGCCGCCGGGTGCACGCCGGCGAGGTTTGGCGCCGTGGAGAGGCAAGGAGGGAGGAGGAGAGGCTCTAGGAGGGAGAGGAGGATGCGGCTAGGTGTGGTGGTGCTGTCCAAGGCGAGCGGAGGGGTTTATATAGGGTCCAGGGGCGGGAACGCGGCGTGGAGACCATGGCGGGCGACGTCACGGTGTACGTCGTGTGCAGTCGACTCCGGCGTGGCTTTGGTGTCAGCAAGAGAGGTACTGGGTAGGTGGTGACGCGTGCGCAGTGGCTGGCTTGCAGACGTCGTGTGCAGTGCGCACGAGGACATGGCCGACGTGGGCGTCCTCGCGTCATGGCGTCGTCCTGGCGCGGGGGAGGGTCAACGACCGTGTCTAGGAGGTGTTCTGAGGTGAGAGGAGTGTGGTGGCGCAGTGGGAGCAGTTGGATTGCAGTGTGCACGCAGGGAGACAAGGGTGGCCACGGGTTGGTGATCATGAGCAATGGCATGAGCATTTTGGTTCACCACTTGCTCTCCTTGTCTCATGATCATGTCTAGTAGGTGTCTAGGGTCTAGGGTAATGTAGATGACATGGTGAGAGAGAGGGAAAATGGCCAGGGGTAGGTGGTGACATGGTGGTGATCATGTGAATGGCATGGGTTGGCAAGGGTCCTTGCAAGGCTAGTCTTGGGTCAATTCCTGCAGAGTGGTGTTCATGGGAGTGTGATGAGTCAACTTGACAAGGTGAGGGTGACCAGAGAGGGAGAAAGACAAGGGTTGGCATGGTGATGTCATTTGGAGTGGCATGGCATGGCATTGATGCTTGGTGCATAATTGTCTTGGTCTTTGAGTGCTGCAAGACTGAGTGTGGTGAGGTGAGTGGGTTTGACATAGTGCACAAGGTTGGAGATGGCTAGAGGTGGCAAAATTAAATTAAGTCATATATGTATGTGACATAGACAATGTCCTTGGCTTGTCTTGGTCCATGGTGATGATGTCAAGCTAAGTGATGTCATGAGAGTGGTGGTGTGGTACTAGTGGTACTATGGCTGAGCTCAAGAGAGAGAAAGATGAGGTGATGAATAGTTGTTGGAATAGTGGTTGTACTCTATGGCATTAATTTGATTATTTGCTATGGTCTCATGTGGGATGAATTTTGACCAAAATTCTGCATGGTTGGGTTCTAAATAAAGTTTGGCATCTATTGGTGGTCTTGGTTTGAAATTTGGAGAGGTTTGATGAAATTTCTAAAAGTGGAGGGAATCTAGAATCTGTTTCAACCTAGCATCTTGGCTTGACTATTTTGAGCAATGGTCAACGATCTGGTCAAAGTGGTCAACACCAAAGTTGTTCACCTTGATGAGGTCTTGGATGAGGAGCAAAGAGTTGGCAGGGTTTGGTTTGATAATCTCTTAATAAAAGGGCTCAAAGTGGGTAAGATGTTAAAAAGGTCAAAAGTGACCATTATCACATGCCACAAGGTTTTTGATTTTTCTTTGATTGGATTTGATTTTTCTTGACCCAATTGATGTTGTTGAGTGTTGAAATGGTATAGAGAAGGGATCCAACCATTCACACCAAGCCTCAAGGTCAATTGCTCAATTTTGTAAATTTGCTATTTCTTCACATATGCCTCTATGGCATTTTTATTTTATTTTTATTTTATTTTAACTTGGATGGTAAAAAGGGGTGTGAGGTTTAGGGTTTAAGAGTATTTCAAATACTAATTAAACAATCATGGCAAAAGAACAAGAGTTAAGCAAGATCACTATGTATCAAACTTAATTTAATAAAAGTTTTTGTTGGTTCCAAAATTTGGAACTAGGGAAATTCATTTTATTTGTTTTGAAATTTTTGGGATGTTACAATTGGGCTGTCTTGAGGTATTCGCGGATCTTGTGAACCTTCTCTTCAACTTCTCAGAGAATATCTGGTTCAAAGACTTGACTCTCTCCGACTTCCGACCAGTTTAGAGGGGTACGGCACTTCCTTCCGTACAGGGCTTCAAAGGGGGCCATTTGCAAACTGGCTTGATAGCTGTTGTTGTACGAGAATTCTGCGTACGGCAAGCAGTCTTCCCACTTGGATCCATATTCCAGCACACATGCTCTCAACATATCTTCCAAAGATTCGATTGACTCGTTCAGTCTGTCCATCAGTCTGCGGGTGATAGGCTGTGCTGAAATTCAGCCGGGTTCCTAGTCCTTCATGTACTTTCTGCCAAAATCTGGAGGTGAACTGCGATCCTCTATCGGACACTATTGACTTAGGGGTTCCGTGCAAGCTGACTATCCTTGAGATATACAACTCTGCGAGTCTGGGTCCTTGATATGTGGTCTTGACGGGGATGAAATGGGCTACCTTGGTCAGTCTATCGACCACTACCCAAATAGAATCATTTCCTTTACTAGATTTGGGCAGTCCGGTGATGAAATCCATTCCTACAGAATCCCACTTCCATTCGGGAATCTGCAGGGGTTGCAGCAATCCTGCGGGTCGTTGATGTTCTGCCTTGACTCGTTGACAGATATCACACTTGGCGATGTAGCTTCCAATTTCTCTCTTCATTCCATGCCACCAAAATTGTTCCTTCAAATCTTGGTACATCTTGGTTCCTCCGGGATGAATGGAGTAAAGGGTGTCATGAGCTTCTTTCATGATAACTTGCTTCAACTCTGAATCTGACGGCACACATAGGCGTCCGTTGTACCATAGTACTCCTTCTTCATCTTCCGTGAATCCCGGTGCCTTTCCTGCAGCTATTTGACTCTTGATCCCATTGATGCTAGCATTTCCCTTCTGGGCTTCTTTGATCTGACTAATCAAAGTGGGTTGAAGCTCAATGCTTGCTAGGAATCCTTCACTAACTAGCTCTAGCCTAAACTGTTCAAACTCTTGATACAAACTAGGCTGTTCGATTGCGATCATGGAGTTCAATTGACACGGCAGTCTACTCAGGGCATCCGCTACCACATTGGCCTTGCCGGGGTGATAGTGAATTTCCATATCATAATCCTTGATTAGCTCTATCCATCTGCGCTGCCTCATATTCAGTTCTTTCTGAGTGAAGATATACTTCAAGCTCTTGTGATCCGAATAGATCTCGCATCGATTACCCATGAGGTAATGACGCCATACTTTCAAGGCTAAAACTACGGCTGCTAACTCCAAGTCATGGGTTGGGTAATTCTGTTCATGTTGCTTCAGTTGTCTCGACAGGTATGATATCACTTTGCCTTCTTGCATCAGCACACATCCAAGACCAATCTTGGAGGCGTCACAGTAGACGTCAAAGGGCTTGGTGATGTCCGGCATGATCAGTATTGGGGCTGAGGTCAGTCTGAGCTTGAGTTGTTGGAAACTCTCTTCACATTTCTCCGTCCATTTGAACTTTTTATCCTTCTTCAACAGTTGAGTCATTGGTCTTGCTATGCTCGAGAATCCTTCAACAAACCGGCGGTAATATCCCGCCAATCCGAGAAAGGCACGGACTTCAGTCTGAGTGGTTGGGGCTTTCCATTCCTCAACAGTCTTGATTTTTTAGGGGTCAACGGCAATTCCTCCTGCAGACAAGATATGTCCCAGGAATCCTACTTCCTTCAACCAGAACTCACACTTGCTGAACTTGGCGTACAACTGGTGCTCCCGAAGGGTATCTAGGACAACTTCCAAATGTTGCTCATGTTCTTCTTCGGATTTGGAGTAGATAAGGATGTCGTCGATGAAGACAACGACAAACTTATCCAGGAAGTTCATAAAGATCTTATTCATGAGATTCATGAAATAAGCGGGGGCATTGGTCAATCCAAATGACATGACATTGTACTCATACAATCCATATCTGGTGGTAAAGGCAGTTTTGGGGATATCGGTGGCACGAATCTTCAGTTGGTGGTAACCAGTCCTAAGATCAATCTTAGAGAACACTTTGGCACCGGTCAGTTGGTCAAACAGATCTTCTATCTTTGGCAAAGGATACTTGTTCTTGATGGTGACATCGTTAAGCTTACGGTAATCCGTACATAAACAAGTGGCACCATCCTTCTTGTCCACAAACAAAACTGGGGATCTCCAAGGCGACGCACTTGGTCGAATCAGACCTTTGAATAACATATCATCCAGCTGCTTCTTCAGTTCCACTAACTCTGCCGGGTTCATACTATAGGCTCTCTAGGCTATAGGTCCTGTTCCAGGGATTAACTCAATGATAAACTCGATATCCCGATCTGGGGGCATACCGGGTAGATCATCTAGAAACACATCGGGGTATCGACAAACGACCCTGATCTGATCCAAGGTGGGTTTGGCTAAACTCTGGTTGCAGGTAAACTTTCTGGGCAGTCTTTCAGATATGTGCTCTACTAACACTCCGGTGCTACTAGTCATGGTGATGGCCTTCTTGGCACAATCAATCAGTCCATGATGTTTCGACATCCAGTCCATACCCAGTACTACTTCCAAACCTTTTGTTCCCAGAACAATCAAATTTGCATAAAATTCTATTTCATGAATTCTGATAGGCACATCTTTGCAAATTTTTCTAGCTTTAGTTGTTGATCCAGGTATTTGAACTATCATGACATGCTTCAAACTGATGGGTTGAATCTTACTAGTGCATGCAAAATCTTCAGTAACAAAGGAGTGCGATGCTCCAGAATCAAACAGCACTCTTGCAGGTATTGAGTTAACAGAGAACATACCCAGCACAACATCTGGGGCTTCCTAGGCTTCTTCCGCACTTATGTGAAAAAGGCGGCCGCTGCGGTTGTTCGGGTTGTTGGGGGTGAACTTCTTGCCGTTGGCGACACGGCGTTGCTGCTGAGCAGGGCCAGAGGTGTTGGCGGCAGTCTTGGCGAGTCTTTTGGGGCACTCGTTGGAGTAGTGCCCCACCACTCCGCACTCGTAACAAGTGATGGTGGACTTGTCCTTGGGGGTGATAGGAACAGCGTTGCTCCCAGTCCTCGGAGCAGTGTTGGAGTTATTGTTGTTGGGGGCTCTCATCGGGGCGCGGTTGAAGTTGTTGTTGTTGTGGTTGGTGTGGTTGCTGTAGTTGTTGTGGCCTCCTGTCCTTGGGTGTCCTCCACTCCGGTTCTGAAAACCCGGACGTGACATTTGCATCGGGGGCTTGTTGTTTCTTGGGGCAAACCCTCCGCCTGAACTGGGGCGAAACCTGGGGGTATTGCTGGGTCCACTCTGGTGCATCATGCGGCGCTTGCGGTTCTCGTTGGCTTGGTTGAGTTTTCCCTCCATCTGGATGGCTGAGTCTACCAGGGCTTCAAGGTCAGCAAAAGGAATGTTGGCCAGCACAGTCTGCATCTCATCGTGCAGTCCGTTCAGGAATCTCTCCTTCCGCTTCTCGGTGGTATCCGTCTCATCCGGGGCGTATCTTGACAGAGTGAGGAATCTGTCGCGGTATTCCACCACGGTCAGTCTTCCCTGCTTGAGTTCCCTGAACTCGTCCCTCATTTTCTTGATCAGACCCGGGGGCACATGGTACTTGCTGAACTTGAGCTTGAAATCTGCCCAGGTCATCATCTGCCCCGCATTCAATGCACGGGCACTCGTCCACCAAGCCCGTGCAGGTCCTGCCAAGTAGTGGGTGGCGAACAACACCTTCTCATTGTCTTCGACTCCAGCAACTTCAAGATTGTTCTCCATGGTTTGGAGCCAATCATCAGCATCAAGGGGCTCTTCCGTCTTGCTAAACACAGGTGGGTTAGTGTTCTGGAAGTTCTTTAGTTTGGATCCCGGGTGATCGTGGTTTCCATGGCCTTGGTTGCCCTGAGCTATCTGTTGCAGTGCGGCGATATTGGCTTGCCTTTCAGCTCTTTCAGCCTCTCTATCGGCCATCATCATTTGCAACATCTGCATCATCGCATCCTGATTGGTGCTGCGAGTTGGGGGTGCCATCTGAACATGGATATAGATCATGAGATGAGAGGGAAATTTCTATGGCTTATTTTGGGGTATAGTTCACAAAGTTTAAAACTTGAGTTCTTGACATGTTGAAATTAAACACCATCTTATTCATTCAAGTAGCACAGATTACAAACTAACACACCGGAGGGTTTGAAGAACCCTTTTACCATTCTACGATACAAGGGACCGATACAAATCATGCTACTCGAGTGCTTAAGTGAGACTACTCTCCGTTAACGTTGATCGGAAAAGTGTTATACATTCCGGCTTCCAGGTGCTCATGGCCATCCTCATAGGGGTGGAAGGCCAGGTCTTCGTCGTCTTCTTCTTCGTAGTCGTTGTCATTGCTTACATAGGAGTATCCATCTCCCTGGATGTCTTCTCCCTCGCCTTCTCCCTCCAGATCCTGGAGCTGTTCGGCCTGGGCTTCGACAGTCTCCTTCAGTGAGGCTATCTTTGCTCGGAGACGAGCGATGGTGTAGTCCTTCTTCGCGTTCAGGCGGCGAAGAGTCCTGCGCTCCTTGGCGATGACCTTGATGGTCTCGGCCTGCTGAATCTGCTGAAGGTAGGTGTGGTTGGCGTAGGCGCGGGAGTTGTCCAGCTCCGTGCGAGTCTCGCACAGAATGAAGTCGAGGTGGTCCACATGATGTCTCAGCACGGGGTGGAACGGCAGGTTCAGGGGTACTCCAAGGGAGTTGTGCCTTGCGAGGTGGGCAAAGCGTTCCCCTTGGATAGCCATTGCGTTCTGCCCGCATAGACGGGCAAGAGACTCCTGAAGGGCACGAGCGAGTCCGTCCGCCCAGTTGTTCTCCCTGTAATAGAACTGGATCCTCTCCATGGGAAACTCAGGCTTCCCTGGGAGGTCGGCCATGATGATCCACTGCAGCTGTCCTCCGGGCTGGTCGTTGACCTGACCCCCGAAGAACACCGGGGATGGGCGTCCAAGGAACTCCGACAGGGCGTGGAGGTCCCTCTCGAAGATCATGTCCCCACCATTCCCTAGCTGGTAGGCCTCAGTCTGGGTGAACTGCTCCATCTGTAGAGGAATTAGATGAGTAAGTTAGAGATGTGCAAGTGCTCAAAATTTTAAGTACATCATAAGGAAGAGCATGAATTCCTGGTTTTGAAAAGATCTCAAAGGTAAGAGGGTGAATATGTTTTTGCAACTATTCTCTTCATGGAATTTGAAATTAAGTTTTTCAGACGTCCATTCTAACTAGGGTCTCCTAAGGTCAAACAATGGATCTGATACCAACTTGTCAACACCCAGATTTTTAAGTCCAGATGCCTATTATATCATACATCGCAATCCCAGGAAGATTGTTTTTGCGAGACATAATAGTTAAGTAGCATCGAGTCATCATTTATTACAACACATACTTGTCTTACAACAATAGATCACATGATCCAATATTACACAAATAGATTGTTCAACAACACAATAAGTAGCGGAAGCGAAGTAGTAGTGGCCTATCCATTCCACAGGCAACGCTTGACGTTAGAAGACGCCCCTAGTTATCGTAGACGTCCTGTTGTCCGTCATCCTGATACTGTTGCTCCTCTTCATAGTCTGACATTTGAATAGCCAGGGACACAGTCGTGAGTACTTTAAAGTACTCGCAAACTAATACTAATGTAATTCCGTACCAAATGTAATAAGAGGGTGCTAAGCTCTAGGTTTATTTGCATAAAGTCAGGTTTAATTCAGCAAATCATTAGTGAAGACTCTTTATTTGCTAGACTAACTCAAGTGGGAACATTAGTGTCATTCCCACAACTCAATTGTGATTCAAGTTAAATCACCCTTTAATTCAACATTCCTTTTTAAGACAAAAGTTCTGATAACGGAACAGTATGGCCTTTCCAATCGTCCGTAACCGTGGACACGGCTATTCGAATAGGTTTAACACTCTGCAGAGGTTGTACTCTTGTGCCACAACTTTTGATTACATCCGTCGAGGATAACCCCGAATCATCGTAACTCAGTACGCGGATCATCAACCTTAACCTTTCACTTATACACCCTAGTATAGGCACCTCTCCCCATGAGCTTGGCCTCCCGATGAAAACCAACCGTCAACCCGGGAACTGCACAGGGCTTGGGTCGTACATTCACCTCATATTCACACCATTTCACTTTTAACGGAGGCAGCCTTGGCATAACCCCCATGATGCTTGTTTAGAGGGAACCCATACTAAGACACACAAATTTCTAGTTAAGCCCTACCCATATTCAGGTATTGTGGGGGTACTTGTATACTTGGAAAGGTATCGCATTCAAACCCAACCATCAGTTTTTATTAAAATTCACCCAGTCACCCAGGTCACATTCACCTTCAAAATCTTTCAATGGAATGACTCATCATTCCAAGGTTTTCAAAGTCATTGGTTTTCACAAGTTCCCAGCTAGAGTAACAATTTTAGTTTAGCACTAGCAACTAGTCATGAGAGGTGCTAACTAACTTTGTAGCTACCTAGGCTAAGTTTGATACTCTTGTAACACTCTATACTTAGACCAAAGTTAACTATAAAAGTAAGCTTTAAATAACCAAGTAAAAGCTTGTAGGAATAAAACTGGGGGTTGGATCCTTGAACAGAAACATAAGTGTAATTATGCCTTGCTCCATTAGAGCTTTGCACTTGGGAACTGGGCAAGAGTGTTAGCTTGCCTTGAGCAGGGTAGTGGTCAAAGTTTTCTTCCTCCTCCTGAGAGTAGGCTTCCTCCTCTTGATATTCCTCGGTGCTAGCGTCTATACACGAATACGAGGGATACAATCACCACACCAAACTTATATACTAAGCTAAACACACCAAAAGGGGTCACACAAACTTATTCTAACACCACCTCATATTCATAGCATGGTGATTGACTTGGTTTTCTTATTTAAGAGAAAAATAATTTCCTCTCATTACAATTATGGATTTGGTTTGCTATTTTAATTCTTTGGAGAAAATAATTTCCTTTCCTTAAATCCTATTAAGCTTTAATCTCCTCACATAATAGTAAGGTATGAATATATGTTGACCAAGGTCAACATGTCATATCTATTAGGTGGGAGTATAATTTAAATGAGGTGCTACACCTCATACGATTTAAGAATAACTCGATAATGATTTCAAATCACTAAGTAATGGCATAAGAGGTTCATTAGCTCAAGGTCATTACCTCTTATGGAATTACTTAGGATCAAGATTTAAATGAGAGAGTAGCTCTCATACTATCTTATATCTTATATTTACTAATTGGAGGCACCATACGAGACACCACAATAATCCACATCATCAGAATAATTAAGACAATTAGATCTAAAATTAATGGTTAGGATTAGTCAAGAAAGTTGTTATTTATAGTGTCACCTAGGATGTTACATAGGCACGTTTGAACGTGGGAAACCCAATATAGTTGGCACGTTAAATCTGGGAGAAACATTCGCGAAATTTGAGAACGTGAAAATATGGACGTTTAGTTTAATTTAATAAATCTAAAAGTCTCAACGGATCACGTGACGGCCAGGGTGATTTACATGCATCGTGTAGGTATAGGAAACATGGCTACAGATATAGACATGCATGGCCATGCAAACTCAAAAGACATGCATATGCGTGGCTATAGATATAGACGTGATTTTCACGCATCCTTAGCAACGTATAAAACTGAAAAAGTTTACATGCCTAGAGATATATATCTCTGTACAGCCCATCTCATCGGACGAGCAAAACAAGGGAATCACCAAAACTTTTCTAGACAAGCATCTTTTTGAGGCCACGACGATGTACCGGTGGCGGCCGCAGCATGTGCCGATGTATATACATATATACACCTTCTCCTACCTCCATCGAAATTATAAAGGAATTAAGAGATTCATCTTTTAGACTACAGCGTGGGCAGAAATCAGAACATAGAAGATGGAAAGATCTAAAGGTTAGAAAAGCATGACCGGCAAGAGGAAAAAGAGAAGGCAGGGGTCGCTCGATGATGCGGAAGAGAATTTTCAGGATCATGCGTGCCATGCTATCAATGCATATATCAAGCTGGATTAATGGTACGTCCGGCAGATGGATTATTCACAGACTCTACCTCAAGGTAAGGTTGACCAGCAACTATGAGGTGCGAGCTGCTAGGCATGGATCGGACCTGATGGTAAACAGTTTGCAGTTTGCAGTTTGCGTAAAGAACAGAATTACCAAAGGCTACGCAAATTACTCTATGCAGCTAAAAGAAAATTCCGTACGTACAATATATCGTTTCCCTAGCTGGTTCCGATCCTTTTCTATCATCTAGCACTTTCTTATTTATTAGTGCTTGGAATGTATCTTTCTACGTATTTGCTGAATTACTAACTTTTCAAATCTTCAATTCCAACACAAAGAAATTTGCCAGAAATATTTAAATTACTCTTCACCTCAATAAAAAAATACACTAATACTAGAAAATGATATAATTAAATGTTTACAGATACATGCAATGCATCAATAACAACTTTGTTGGCCAAAATAAGAGACCGGCCGGCATCCCCTCATAGAAACTCGGCTATGCACTTAATTGATACCATCATGGTTCAAAGTCCAAACTACTCCCATAGTCTTTTTTCTGCATGTTCTTTATCTGTTGTTAGCCTATCACCTAAACGTATAATTTCAATATGGACATGTTAATAATTCATAATAGTGTGTTATGCAAAAATCATGTGAATGTTCTATCATATTAACTAACCATTAGCTTTTGTCCCCTGCATTAGGTGGTTGCTATTTTTGAATTAATTATTTTTTTCTTTTGATATCCATCAGGTAGAGACTGATGAGGTGGCAGCTATACCGTGTTTCTAACATCCGCCACTGTAGTTAATACCCAGCTATTCTTTTCTGTTATGTTTAGTGGAATAACAGTTTATTGGATATTAACTTACTATTTACATTTAGCAAATGCTTCAGAACTAAAATCTATCATCAACCAAACCTATTTTTGCTGACCTCTCTGTATGTGGATTATTTTTCGGTCATACAAGTCGTGAACTAGATTAAAATTATGTGCGTGGAAAATCTCAGGGGTGTGTTTAAAAGGAATTATGATGTGGAAAATCTCATAGCGCTCAGACTGCAGGTAGAATTAGTCTTTCAGGATCAACTCCACGGTGGGAGCGGGACTGATTCTTGCAACACACCACCACACCCCACTCTATTTGATTTGCTAGCTTTGAAATCCGACAAGTTTTGGAGCAAACGTTTAACTTCAGTCAGAATTCCAGCCGTGGTAGATTTGCATTTTTTTTCTTCTAAACTATTCATATCATTGAGCAGCACATTCGCTGTGCAAATATCAGGCTTAGCGGACATTGCCACTATAGGTTTGATACCACTTAATATCGCCGGAGCTTCGATCGGCATATTATGCTCTTTATGTTTGGATAGCTTTATGAAAATCGTAACACAATGGGCACACTCTTCCATGAGATTGCATGGATTTCAAAATAAGCACTATAGTAAGCGCCTAAATATGCTTATGCTATTCTAAATATAATATCAAAATATTTTTGAGACTTTATGATACTCATGATTTGTAATAAGCTGTCTAAATAAAGTAATAAAAGGCCATATTTTTCGATCGATGTAGAGGCAGGGTTGCCCCATTTTCGAAAAATAATCTAAATCCTTTTTTATTGTGTACTATTTGTTTTGCTTCCATTAAAAACTATAATACCATGAATCATGGAAAATATTTATATGATTTTGAAATAGCTAGCATGCGTGCAGTTGCACGGGTTGATGACTAGTTTATAGAATTTGAATTACAAGATTTAAATGTACTAGAAATGGCTCCATAGCCACTATTTTGATCTAGTCCATGATCATTCAAATAACTTGGCTAACTTATTGCATAACCAATTAGAGGACATCATTTGTGATTTATGAGAGTTGGAATCATCTCAAAATCAATTATGGTTGAATTTTAAATAAAGTTTCAATTTGTAAAAGTCCCTGACTTGTTATTTTTAGCATTTTAAATCCACTACGAAATTGGAGGTGGGACCAGTGGCATTGGCTAGAGAATTTCGTGGGCTTTCCAAAACTATAAAGTTCACAGAATTTGGTTTAGCCAAATTGAAGCTATTCAAATTTGAAGTCAACACCAGTAAAGCATTTGAACTGAAACGAATTAGATGGATTTTAAATTCCTGGGCCGCGCGGGAAAAGCCTACGGGCCCAATTGATTTTAAACGGAGAAGCTCAGCCCAGCAACGCATCTCGTGCGAGCGGGCCGTCTGACGAGGGGGGTCCACCTGTCAGCGCCTCTTAAACGCCGAAGCGGTATGGGCTAACGGGGGGCGTAGGATCAGATGGGAGATCGACGGCTCACAACCGTCGTCTTCTCCGGCGAGAAGCCGAGGGTCTGGCGGCGAGCCTAGGGGGTCGGAGAGCCTACCGGCGGTCCCGCGGTCGACGGCGAGGTGCGCGGCGACGTTGGCGAGGGTGAGGAAGCTCCTGGTACCGGCGGCGAGGCGTGGGGAAGCGTCAATCAGCGGCGATGATCTCCGGGTACTGGCGGCTCCGATCGTCAAATTGGGGCTGCTCCGGCGTCAATTGGGTGTGTGGCTTGGTCGAGTAGAAGCAGAGATGGGAGGAGAAGCTGTTGGTGTGAAGAGTTAGGGCGCGGGGCTGCTCTATTTATAGCGGAGAGGAGGTGCTGCGGGTGCCGAAGGGGGTCGAGCATGGCGCGGCTTCTCCGGCGTGCGAAAGGGCAAGACGAGGACGGCTATGTGTAGGCAGCATCCTGGCGATGCTCAAGGAGTAGCTGGCGCGGCCAAAGCGTGAAAGGATGGCTCGAGCGCATGCAATGTCTGTCACGGTGCGCGCGGCCGAAAGTCGACGAGGACGACGGCGAGGGTGCATGCGCGTGCTCTGGAGGATGTCTAGCAGCTAGAGGGTGTCGAGGGGATGCGTGATGCAGTGGTAGCCTTGGTAGGGGAGGACGAGGGCGATCGAGCGCGCGGCGCTCTGGCGCGTCCAGTAAGCGGTGAGCGCGCGTACTGGCGTGCACTGGCATCGTGCTGGGCGCGTCTCGCCTGGCCAATGCCGTGCTCGCGCAAGCCAGGGCCGTGCATGGTCAGGATCCTTGTGATCTGTAGATGCTCCAGGACAAGGTGATAGAGAGAGGAGAGGCTCAGAATGATCAAGTGCTTTGAGGCCGGCATGGTGCACGGCATGGAGCTTTTCTGCCGTTTCTCCACTTTAAACGACGAGTGCAAGGACAGGGCTTGATGCAGGGGATGCAGAAGAACCTCATCATCACAAGTTAAAGTGGGTTTAGAACAAAATCCAGTGTGTAATTGAGTGTAACACCAATCTGGAATCATGCCTGCCAAGTGTTCGGTAGAATGGCCGCATGAACATTTTCTTCGAATTTTGGAAATCTTTTTGGTGGAACTCAAACCTATAAATATAGAGGTAGAATGATGGTGTTGGTGGTCAATTTGATGAAAGTTTGTAAAAATCCAAAATGGGGATCATCTTCTCTTTGTTTCAATGTCACATCTTGTCAACTCTGTTCTGGTCAACCTGGTCAAAGTCAGCCTTGGTGGTCAACAGCAAAGTTGTTCACTTTGACATGGTCTTGGATGAGGTGGCAAGTGTTGACCAAGTTTGGTTTAAGAAAAGTTAAAACCAGGGGTGCAAAGTGGTGAAGATAAAATAAAGTGGTCACATGACCATTATCATATGTATGTTGGTTTTGAAATTTTCTTTGATTTGATTCTGGTTTCTTTGATTCATTTGAGTTTGTAATTGATATCAAAGTGTTTTACAACCAAGGGAGCAAGCAATGGTGGCCTTGATTGGAGTTTTGCATAATTGGCCTTATGTGTATGTGAGGGTATTTGGCCATTTTTGTATTTCTTTTATTTCTCTCAAGATGAGAAGCTATGATCATGGGTTAGGTTTTAAGAGCAAGTGATCAACACCCCAACACTCATCATGGCAATTGCACACAAGAAAAATACATACTATGCATGAAACTATATGTGGTACTATATGCATAAAAAGTTTTTGTTTGTTGTAAATTTTGAGTATTTGAAACTCCCTTCTCTTTGTTTATTATTGTTGAAACTTGGGATGTTACAGACAACCTCACTGTAAGTTGGGGCAAAGTACTTTGGTTGTGTTGTGTGGAGGTTCCACTTTGTTGCTGACGCCGGTAGTGCGCCCTCCAATAGTCAGCTAGCAACACCTTCATAAGTCACGCCTTTCTCCTACTGCTCGATTAAACCTTGGTTTCTTACTGAGGGAAAACTTGCTGATTTGCTCATCATACCTTCCTCTTGGGGTTCCCCAATAGTGTGAAGTCTGTGTTACGATAAGCACCATCATAGCCATCCATGTTCGGAATTGGCTTACACTTCTGGTGACCTCACGCCGAGCCGCCATGACGCGATTTCTCATTCCACACACACAGGCCGTCCATGCATGTGAGGATCTGCATATGTTCCTCATCCTCCGTGGCTTCTGCCTCAGCCTCCTCTTCCATCAACTTGGTGAAAACCTGCTCGTCGTCATCGGACCCCCATTCCATGGTCGAGTAGGAAAAAGGCCGAACACCCTCGCGAGCGCCGTGGAAACGCAACCGACTATGGAGTTTCTGCGCCGGCGAACAGCCGCGGGCAGCAGAGAGGAGGTTGGTGTGGGGTGAACAACTTTTCAATGGACGGGGAGAAGCGAAGGGGAGACGGTGGTGGAGGCGGCGGCGCGGTGGCGGAGAGTGCGGCGGAGACGTGGGGGAGAGTGGATCTAGGGAAGAGAGGGCGTTGTGACGCCGACAGGACTAGTCCACTTGCCCTTTTACTTCCGCCGGAGCCCCCAAACACCCCCCCTAGCTCGTTGGGTTTGTCCTGGGATCGCTGGGTGAAAAAACGGCCCAATCCAGCGAAAATTGGGCTCTTGGGGGCGAGTGGGAGAAAAAAGGCAGTGTCGGCGATAAAAAAGGGGGGGGGGGGTCCTAGGTGGCTCTAGGGGGCGAGTGGAGATGCTCTGAGTTGCAAGGCCCCGCGCTGTGATTTTTTTTTAAATTTCACCAATCTATTAATAATCGTCAATGGTAGTACAAATAGACTAATAAATAATAAAAATTACAGTAGAGTTGTAAGTTTTTTCTTTTCAGAAATCCACGTGGTGCCCCATTATAGGATGAAAATGGAGCGAAAAATATGTAACAAATGCCGTACCACCCACTTTTGTGTGCTCCGTTTTCATACTTAGTTAGGGATAACCGAAATTACAACAAAATGCACTCAAACCTGGTAGGACTTTCCTGGTGGACCCAAACCAATGTTGCACCATCACAGATCTCCTTCTGCTTTGCGGACCTCTTAGGTGTGTCACCGCGAACGGTGAATAACGTCTCTGTGGCACATCAGTCGGGACCAATCCCCGTACAACTCACTGGGCTCCAGATCGAACGCCTCCAGTCAACGCAGTCGAAGGTGAACACTCTACATGCATGCCATATTCCACAAGTCTTGTTCTGGGTGCCATGTCTTGTAGATTGTGCCAGCGCCACGGCCAACACCATCAAAGTTGCTCGTCACCAACACTTTTGTACAACTAATGCATGTAAAATGAATACATAAACTTTGTAACCTATTGTGTCAAAATCATTATTATTATGCAACTTTATTATATTTATTGGGACTAACCTATTAATAGTTGCAAAAGTGCACAAGTTCCTGTTTTATACTTCGTTGTGTAGGAAATAGGAAAATATGGAAAGAAACCGCTCATTATGGTGAAATATGGAGTTTCCCGGAATATGTCCTTGCATAACACCTTTCAAAGATTGCCACGTAAACCCCCGTAGATTATGTCCAATGAAAAAGTTTCAATTCACAAAGTTGTAGGAAATTTTCTGCTCATGCTTCTAGATATAAAATTCGTCCAAACGGACTACGGAAGCTCATCCTAGAGCCCAATTACTTCAGAGTCTAGATGCAGTTTCGGGATTCCGAAAGTTGGTGACATGATTGATACAAACTCTTGCCATACTTGATGGATTCGGCCAATCCACGACTTTATGGGCTCATAAAGGACATAGGGGAGTCCTAGGAAGGTTCTAGAGGTTCCCAAGAGCCCTTGGATCATAGGAGCATCAATTTCATGGCCTTGATTGCATCTCCACCTCTATATATTGAGGGAAAACCCTATTTTTGGATGAACCCACCCATAGCCACGAAAATCCTCCTCCTTTGGCAATCTCCAAGGAGGGGGAGAAACTCCTCAAGATCAGTGCCATGGCCAAGGAAGAAGAAGGGGCAAGGGGCCTCCGCCCCTTAGGGTAGCCACCGCTCGTCAGGGTGTCGCCGCCCTACGCCGCCGCCTCCTCCAGACTAGCACCGCCTCTCCCCCATGGGGAGGCTCATCTCCATCACTGATGGCTGTGAAAAGTACGCCATTTTTCCTCACGTTTAAACCCTTTGCTATGTCAAGAAATTGACTAAACTTCTCTCTAAGTGTGCCACTAATGACTAATTATTGCAAAGATGTGCAATCCTTTCTATCTTTGAATGGTGTGCAGGAAATCAAGTCTTAATGGCAAATGAACCTGCAATTACTGAAGAAAATCTCGTCACAAGTGCAGCAGAATCAACCAGAGGCCAAAATTCTGTTCCAAGGAGTTTAGCTAGCACCGATACGGGCAAGACCCGCCCGTACGGTGCGCCACAGCACTCCCGAGGTCAAACTCTATAAGTTCTGTGAAGGGAGCCACGGCAAAAAGAGAGTCATTCATCGTCAAACAGGGCATCCATCCATCAGTTCCATCTACACCGTACCACACCGAAGGAGATCCACCACCATTGTTCATCCATTCCATCTCCCATCTCCTCCATAGCCATAGCCATCACCATTGTAATAGAGATCTCCTTGAGAATTGGCAACCATTGTAAGAATATTGTGATTTCATCCAAGTATTTGTAGCAATGATTTCTATCATTGATCTTGATATCATGTGTGAGTAGTCCTCATGGGTTGCGGGTTGAGGTGAATCCTCGTAGCGTTTATATGCATATAATCTCATGAATTTGTGTAGAAGTTGACTTGCAATCTTGTATCCTTGTCTCTTTGCCTCGATTCGATGATCTGCAGGTACCAATGTCTATCAGATCGATCAAGGGAAGATGTGGGATGAGGGGAGAACGGTGTGCTATCGTGAAACCTCGATGAAAGAAAGGAGAAAGTAACGGTACATATTTGGTGATTTTCTCGGGAGCAGCGGCACAATCATCTACCTTAATGGTTTGATCTGTATTCATTTACTTAATAATTGTTGTTACACACGGTTGTGGGGACAATGTTTGGACCAAGAGACTCTTGTCACCTCTGATTTCACTACAAGAAAAGTTCTGGTACTCAACGTCAAATTTTCATCAGGTATGGCCCCTTTTTCGTCGCCTATGGGCCTAAGCCGACGATATGGGTTCTGTGGTCCAAACCGCGTCAGGCAAAGGCCTACCACGGATTTTTTGGTGTGTCGCGTTTGGGCGCCCTTCGGCCAAGAAAAATCGGACCGTTGCAGAAGTGTTTTCGGGAGGCCGTTGACTGCTGACGTCATGCAAACTGCCACATGGCAGACGCCGTTAACTGTCAGTTAACGCCGTTAACCGACTAAAACCCCGTGGTAGATGGTAGGCCCACACAAGGCCTGCCACGCCTTAAGCGGGCCGGCCCATTTAGTTTGCGGGCTGGGCCAGCTGACTTAGTTTGACCGGTCAACTATATAACTGGGGCTGATCTATTAGGTATGTGGGCCGGGTCTAACCTCTAAGGTTGACTGGTCAAAATTTAAATGGGCCGGCCCACTAAGCACATGGGCCGGGCCGAATGCCTTCGTTTGATCGGTCAACAGGATGCCTGGGCCAGTCCACTGAACAAGTGGGCCGGGCCGAATGTCTTCATTTGACCGGTCAACACGATAAATGGGCCGGCCCAATAGTCATGTGGGCCGGGCCAAATGTCTTTGACCGGTCAACAGGCAAACCGGGCCGGCCCAATAAGAATGTGGGCCGGGCCAAATGTTTTTGTTTGACCGGTCAACAGACAAACGGGCCAGCCCAATAAGCGTGTGGGGTCCACCTTAAAGCAAGTGGGCTGGCCCAGTAAGTTAGTGGGCCGGCCCAAAATAAAAGTGGGGCCAACAATCCTGTTATCGGGCCAGCCCAATAAGCGTGTGGGGTCCACCTTAAAGCAAGTGGGTTGGCCCAGTAAGTTAGTGGGCCGACCCAAAATAAAAGTGGGGCCCACAATCCTGTTATCGGGCCGGCCCAGTTATTACGTGGGGTCCACCTTAAAGCAAGTGGGCTGGCCCAATAAACACGTGGGGCCCACTTTCCTGTTATCGGGCCGGCCCAGTTAGTAAGTGGGGTCCACCTTAAAGCAAGTGGGCTGGCCCAATAAGTAAGTGGGCCAGCCCGTTTAGTTGGTGGATCGGCCCGTTAGCCCACTACATAATATATGTGGGCCTAGGAATTCCCGATAGTCTTGTTGGGCCGAGGTGCGTGAAGCTCGTTTTTTCTTGTTGGGCCGGCCCATCTGCGAATTGCTATGTTAACATGCCGGCCTGTTAGGCGCTTTAGGATTTTGCGGGCCGGCCCATGTGTGATTTCGCTTAATTGGGCCGTTGCCGGAATGGGAATTTGTGATTTAGATTGCGCCAACAACGGTCGGTTACATACTGACAATATTTACGCAGCACATGATTTCAGTCGGATAGCCTCACTTACCACAAGCACCATAGAAAGAATGCGCGAAAGAACAATAGAAACTAACTAAATATTACATCAGCTGCAAGGCTTTGAAAAAAATTACATCAGCTGCAAGGCTTTGAAAAAATATTACATCAGCTGCAAGGCTTTGAAAAAATATTACAGAACCCAGAGAGATTGAATGGTAATTAAACCTAGCAATACAATGAAGGGATTCGGAAATCTTTTATGTTGTCCGTGCACCACCTATATCTGAAACAAAGACATTACAAGTTAGACAACAACAATGGAAAGGCAAAGACACTACAATGTTTTCTGCCAAAGAATTTGGAACTCACCATTTCCTCGTTATAACAAGATCATTGTAATGCGCATAGATAGTCTACCGGTATGGGGCTAATATAGACTACCAATAAGCAAATAAAGAGTGCATGCCGCATAGCAACAGCCAGAACATTTTAACGTGGACAGATGGCAAATAATAAGCCGTGAGCTTCCTTTTGATGTGTATAATCTATACCAACATAAAAAATGTGATGTTCTAATCATTAAGCAGCTGAGATAGTGCAAGATAAACAAGCAATCGAATTATTTTGTGGCTTATATAACCGAGCACGTCAGAACAAAACAACAGACTTACTACTGTCAAGTACCATGTAACTCACCATGTTGATACACTCGTTGAAGATGTCCGATGTTGCCCTTATTTATAAACGGAGTTTTTTGTTACTCTGCATCAAGACACGATCAGTCATGCACATACGAGTTCCAGCATGATAAACAGTATGTATGTACTCCCTTCATCCCAGTGGTATTCATGCATTAAACACCGAAAATAGTGAGCGATGGGCTACATAATTACACTATATATGTGGCTAGAATCTCTCAAGAATGTGTGTTCATGCATATATACACACACGCGGGCCTATAGCAATACGAAAGGTAAACGTACTTGAACCAGAGCAGCAGTTACTGGCATGGCTTATGACAAACAAGATAGATACAATAGTTGTATCATTTGCAGTGCAGCAAAAGCAGACCAACATGTTCAGTTACTTCCAAATTAACATGAACTACTACATAATAGAAGACACTTACTTTTGTAAAAAAGAATGAACCAGATAGTAGTTATAATGTCAATAATTATAGAGCAGGTAATGCAAACCAACATTGTTGTGGGTATACTTTATGGGTATATCAACGGCATGGCCAAGATCCGGCAAGCCCGGGTGGCCCATAGTTGGTGATGAGGCATGTGGCCCATCGGGAGGCCCAGTTGCTGTAGATCATGAAGGATGAAGTCTAGCCCCGGAGCAGGGAGCCGGATCCCAACCGACCTACGAAGAAGGCCGGATCCGTGGAGGCCCATAAAGTATCCGGATCCAGTACGGTCTAGATGGAAGACGGATCCTTGACGTACACGACAATGTAATATTCCGTAGTTAGGCAACTTGTATTCCGGCTAGGACTCTCCGTGTAAACCCTAGATCCGAACGTCTATATAAGCCGGATCCGGGGAGCCCTTAGGGCAGATCTCGAACTAGCAACGAGACAACCACAACTCATTGTAACAACGCGAAAGCGCCCAGATAATTCCAGACAAGCAGCAGTAGGCCCTGTCATCGTGCAGGTGTTCCGAAGCTGGGTAAATCGCGTACCACCGTCCCGAGGACTCTCCGCCTGATGGCCCCTACTTCTTCTCCCCCTCGCGAGGATCCCTCCTCCGAGGTACCGTCGAATAGGCAACGACAGTTGGCGCCCACCGTGGGGCCTGCGGCGTCTGGAGGCCGGAACCGGGAGGGTTCTACCTTCGGAGGCATCGGCGACACCATCGCCGTGGGGCGCGTCTTGTATGCCGGCAATTTTCCGATCGTCCCTCAGGACGAGTGCTGGATTCCGGCTAGGACAAACCCCGTCAAGCTCTCCATAGTCCCGATCGGCGGGATACACATCTTCATCGGCCAGACCGCCGATTCCGATGAAAACACTCTGGTAAGTCACGCTGACGCGACCGCCGCTGAGCAGGACGCTGTCGCGAAGATCCGATCTGAGATGCAGGAGCTTCCCAAGGAAGGTTCCGCCTTAGATCCTAAAATTTCAAAACCCACCCAATCCGCCCCTGATCAGGAAATTACGGTGGGAGACCAATGCAGATCCGCCTGGGTCTCCCAGGTGTTAGAGAAGCAAAGGTGCCACTTCGTGCACTTCCTCGCACATACCGCAGAAACCGCTCCTCCTCAGGAAGAAGCTGGACCCATGCAGGTTGAGACTGCCAGAGATAGCGCGGCTCCGGACCATCCAGAGGATGCCGGAGAAAAGAAGGAATCGATCTTGGGCAACCTAAGCCCAACATCATACGACGTTTCCACCATGAACACAGAAGAATACAATCGAGCCATGAAAGAGTTCGAAGACGAGGAGGCAGCCGAGGCAGAATCCGCTCCACCTAAACAGGTCCTTGCAACCATAACTGGGCTGGAGCAGGAAATTGACGAAGAAACTCCGACTGGCGACGGGATCCTGGATCAATCCACTTCGGAAACTCCGCCTTCGCGACCTTGTTTCCGCGTTGCACCGGAATCCGGAGAAGGACACATCTCCGGCCATACGGATTACATGACCGCAGATGAGCTCGTCGAACAGGCCGGCCGGGGTGCTATCGCACACTCGGAAATCCTCAACAAACCCATAACTCCGGACGAAGCCGCCAATCCTGAAGTTATAGAAGCAAAAAAGAAAGGAGATGCTGGCCACCGCCCAAGTATTTGCCAACACTGCAGCAGCAATGCTGGAGGAAAGGCAAGTGGCAGGAGCAGTGATGGAACGTTTTCTCAAGAGAGAGCGTGAAGCTGCAAAATGCTTGGAAGAAGCTAAGAAACTCCGAGCACAGTGGGAAACCATGATGGCAGACGCTGATAAGGAGGCAGATAGAATCCGCCGGGAGGCCATTGGCCCTCGAAAGATCAGCTTTGCAACTCCAACAAATCATCAGCCACTTGCCACCCCAAAGGATAATATGAAAAAAACTGCGGAGATCTTGGCCAAGAAAGACGAGGAAATCGACATCGCACACCTCCGCACGCTGGTAGTTTCAGCAATGAAGCAACAAAGCAAGGCAGATACTTCGCGCCGGTTGGAATCCAACCCGGAACACTGCGTGTCCACAGCGCAGAAGGACGCCTCCGGAAGGCCTCACCGTGACGATGAATGGCGCACCGGATCCACGGAGCGCAGAAGGAGAACCAGAGAACATCCTGATCCGATCCCGGTGCCATCGAAAACACCTCCGACTGACCCAAAAAAGGGAAAGGATCCGATGTACACTAGAAGAGACAAGTACCGGAACCCATCACCTCCGCCACGACACCAGGCACCTCCTCCGCCCCCTCGCCATCGTAGTCCAGTCTGAAACACCAGACCCCATGGGCCTGGCCGAATCAATATCCGCGACAACGTGGTCCCTCAGAGGAATCGGAACACGGAGCATGCGCCGGAAGATCGTTGGAGCCGGAATGAAGAACGCGAGCCGGAGCCCCGCAGAAGCCGGAATGATGGAGGCGACCGCCATCATGGGGAAGGTAGCCACCGAAGCCGGAGTCAGCAGCGCGACGGGCGTGGCGGGTCCGAGGGCGGAAGCAAAAGGTCCCACAGGCCCCCTCGCAAATCTCCCTCCCCACCACCCAGTGGAGGAGGCGGAGGCGGAGGCGGAGGCCGAAGATCTTGCTCTCGCTCGAAGTCCCCCCGTTCCGGCCCATGCGATGCAAGGGAACGTCTCAACGAGTATAGATCTGAATACATCGGCCCGAAATGCTTTGGCAGGATGATCCGAGAGGAGCCATATCCAAAAGGATTAAACCTTAAGTTACCCGGAAATCTGAAGCACTATGATGGCAGCGAAAGGCCCGACACCTGGATCGAAGACTACTTCAATGCAGTAAGCTTCGCCGGAGGGAACCAGAGAATCGCTTGCCGCATGCTCCAATTGTACCTTATTGGTCCAGCCCGTACCTGGCTCGGCGACCTCCCGGAAAACACCATCTTTTGTTGGTTTGACATGAAGATAGCCTTCGAGAAGCACTTTAGGGGCACCTACAAAAGACCCACCACAACAAGCGACTTGCAAGCCTGTATCCAGAAGAAAGGCGAAACATCACGGAGTTTCCTCACGCGATGGCTGGCAACCAGGAACGAGTGTGAGAATGTGGACAATCGCACATCTATACACGCCTTCATTGGTGGACTGCAAAGGGGAGGACTGCTCCGGCACAAGCTTACTTGCTTAAACAATGAAAACAAGTTAACGCTGGACGACATGATAGGCATCGCAAGTACTCACTCCGCCGCCGATGATGACGCAGGAGGAGAACTTGCTGCTACAGCCTTACCCCTCCACCAACAGAAGAAAAATCGTGATAATGGCGGCAGCAATAGCAACAAGCGGAAAAATCCCCCCGACGACCAGAAGAGCGGCGGATCCGACATGTTCGCCATGGCGTTCCAACACGGAGGTCAAGGAGGCGGAAGAGGCCGCAGACGTGGAGGCGGAGCCGGCAGGGGTCAACAGCGCTCCGACGAAGTCACAGCTACTGGATTCCGCACCCCCCAAACGTATGAGGAGTATCGGGACATGCCATGCCTGGCCCATATGGATCCGGCTACCGGCAAATCTTCCCACACTAACCGCAACTGCAAGTGGGTCAATGACCTAAAAGGCGACCCGGAAGCAGGATACAAGCGAGCCCGGAAGCACCGCCCACGCGGCAAAGGAGGCAAGGGCAAGAACAAGGAAAAGGACGATGATAGTTCCGAGGCGATGGATGAGGATGATGCTTCGCCGGATCCTAAAGAGGCTTCTGCAGCAAACAAATCTAACCCCTTCATCAAAAAGAGCGCTGGTGCATACCACACCTTCCTCGGAACGCCCACAGTCCGTGCAAGCAAATCTGCTCTCCGGATCCTGAACGCCACAGTTCCGGCTGTGCCGCAGTACGTCAGGTGGTCGGAAAATCCCTGCACGTTTGACAGGGCGGATCACCCAACCATCATTCCAAAAGAGTGTTACGCCTTGGTTGTGAGTACCCGCATTGATGGGTTTGATTTCTCCAAGTGCCTTATGGATGGCGGAGCCAGCTTGAATATCATGTACCTGGAGACTCTGGAGAAGATGCAGCTTACCAAGGAACAGCTCAAGCACAGCAACACTAAGTTTCACGGTGTGGTTCCGGGTAAAAAAGCAAATTCTCTTGGTAGCATCTGACTCCCCGTGGCCTTCGGCGATGTTACTAATTTCCGCGAAGAAATGATCACGTTCGAGGTCGTGCCCTTCAAGAGTTCCTACCACGTCATCTTCGGCAGGCCCACCTACCACAAGTTTCACGCAAGGGCGTGCTACATCTACAATAAGCTCAAGATTCCGGGTCCTAACGGTATGATTACCGTATCCGGAGACTACAAAAAAGCTTGAGAGTGCGAAATTGGCGAAGCCGCCTTCGCAGAATCTGTGTTATCCGACGAGGAATTGCAAGGCTACAGAGCCGCGGTGGATCCGACTGAAATGCAGACCACCAAGAAACAGATCTCCGAGCAGAAAAACTCGTTCAAGGCCGCGATAGACACCAAGAAGGTCGACTTCAAGGTAGGAGACAGCTCCAAACAGGTGTCAGTCGGAGCCAACATAGACCCCAAATAGGAAAGCGCGCTCGTCGAGTTCCTCCGAGCTAACATGGATATCTTCGCATGGCAACCTTCTGACATGTCCGGAGTACCAAGGGAACTCGCCGAGCACTACCTCAACATAAATCCGGGTGCCAAACCGGTGAAGCAAGCTATGCGACACTTTGGTGACAAGAAGCGCCGCGCCATTGGGATGGAATTAGCAAAGTTACTAGAGGCAGGTTTTGTAATAGAAGTTATCCATACTGATTGGGTCGCAAATCCCGTCCTTGTACCCAAAAAGAATTCTGAAATACTAAGAATGTGCATCGATTTTTCCGGATTGAATAAGCATTGTCCGAAGGATCCGTTCCCCTTGCCGCGCATTGACCAGGTCATTGATTCGACGGCTGGGGCGGAACTTCTGTGTTTTCTTGACGCATATTCCGGGTATCATCAGATTCGGATGAAGAAGTCCGACCAAAAGGCGACCTCGTTCATCACACTCTTTGGCACTTACTGCTACGTCACCATGCCCTTTGGTTTGAAAAAATACAGGTGCCACCTACCAACGTACGATGCAGCGATGCCTGAAGGACCAAATTGGCCGGAACGTGCACGCATACGTCGATGACATCGCGGTCATGACCCGGAAAGGATCCGACTTGATCAGCGATCTCACAGAAACCTTTGAAAATCTCCGACGGTACAAGATGATGTTAAATCCGCTGAAGTGCGTCTTTGGCGTGCCAGCCGGAAAACTCCTTGGCTTCATAGTCTCTCATAGAGGCATCGAAGTAAACCCGGAAAAAATTAAGGCAATTTTGTGCATCAAAAGGCCAACTTGTCTCAAAGATGTGCAACGACTAACTGGTTGTGTTGCAGCAATCAGTAGGTTTGTTAGCCGTTTTGGCGAGAAGGCACTACCTCTCTACAAACTACTGAAGAAAACGGACAAATTTGTTTGGGACGACGCCGCAGATGCAGCACTTCAGGGGTTGAAGGATTTACTCACTTCCCCACCTATTTTGGCAGCTCCGGCTGAGTCAGAGCCTATGCTCCTCTACCTGGCAGCCACCAATAAGGTCATCAGTCTCGTTATCGTGGTGGAGCGAACGGAAGAAGGTCATGAATACGGAGTCCAGAGGCCAGTCTACTACATTAGCGAGGTGCTGACGGAATCCAAACAGAGATACCCTCACTTTCAGAAGCTAGCCTATGGTGTGTTCTTAGGTAGCCGGAAGCTGAGGCACTACTTCCAGGAGCATCCAATGACAGTTGTGAGCAAAGCTCCATTGTCAACCATTCTCAACAACGCTGACGCACAGCAAAATGGGGCATAGAACTATCAGCCTTCGACATCAATTACAAAGCCAGGACTGCGATCAAGTCCCAGATCTTGGCGGATTTCGTCGCGGATTGGACAGAAGCTCCAGATACCGAACTTGAGCCAGAACCCGAAACTTGGGTCATGCACTTCGACGGATCCAAGCAGCATCAAGGTTCAGGAGCCGGAGTCACACTGAAGTCCCCTACCGGAGAAGAGTTGCAGTACGTTCTGCAGATTCACTTCGAAGCTACAAACAATATGGCGGAATACGAGGCTCTACTACACGGTCTGCGCATCGCTAAGGAAATCGGGATTAAGCACATCATATGCTGCGGAGATTCCGACCTGGTAGCACAACAAGTAGCCGGAACCTGGAACGCCAGAAACTCCGTCATGGCGGCTTACAGAGACGAAGTTGACGAGATCGCTAAGTGTTTCCTCGGATATGAAGTCAAGTACGTCAGGAGAGATGATAACACAGCGGCAGATATGCTATCCAAGCTTGGATCCGGCAGGAAACCCATCCGTCCCGGAATTTTCCTTGAGCACCTACGGATACCCTCGGTGAAGGGCGCTGACCCGGAAAACCCAGAGGTGGCAGTGTCTCCGGCTAAGGAGGTGATGGTTATCATTCCGGCCTGGACGCAGCCTTTCCTGGATTACCTCATTGATCAGAAGCTGCCGGAGGACGAAGTCCTCGCGCGATAGATCATCAGACGAGCAAGATCCTACACAATAGTTGATGGACAGCTCTACAAGCGAAGTGCAAATGGGGTATTTTTGAAATGCGTCTCACATCAATATGGCATTGAAATCCTCAGAGAGATCCATGCTGGTGATTGCGGGCAGCACGCCGCTCCCAGGTCCCTCGTTGCAAAAGCTTTTCGGCAAGGATTTTACTGGCTCACAGCCAAAGAAGATGGTGAGAAACTAGTGGAAACCTGCCGAGGTTGTCAATATTACGCTACCCAACCAAATGCTCCAGCTCAGGAGCTCAAGACCATCCCTATCACTTGGCCGTTCGCGGTCTGGGGGCTTGATATGGTTGGAAAGCTGAAAAAATCATCTCCTGGCGGTTTTGAGTACCTCTTGGTCGCTATTGACAAGTTCAGTAAGTGGATCAAGGCAAAGCCAGTGAGAAAAGCCGATGGTGCTACCGCACTAAAATTTGTCTGCAGCCTCGTAGTGAGATACGGCATCCCACATAGCATAATCACGGATAATGGTACGAACTTCGCACAAGGAGAGCTCAAGGATTATTGTTACGACCTTGGGATCCGGCTGGACCTGGCATCTGTAGCGCATCCGCAGTCTAATGGGCAGGTTGAGCGAGCCAATGGTCTCATACTAGCCGGAGTCAAACCTCGCCTTGAGGAACCGCTGCGGCGCGCAGCCGGAGCTTGGGCTGAGGAGTTGGATTCTGTTCTGTGGAGTTTGCGAACTACCCCTAACAGATCAATAGGGTTCACCCCTTTCTTTCTAGTATACGGATCTGAAGCTGTGCTTCCCTCCGATATTATCCACGACTCCCCGTGAATTTCCGCCAATAACGAAGATACAGCTGACGAGGCTAGACAGCTTTCTGTGGACCTGATTGAAGAAGCTCGGAACTTAGCTGACCAGCGTTCCACCATTTACCAGTAGAAACTCCGACGCTATCACAGCCGTCGAGTTCGGAATCGCTCGTTTACAACAGGTGTTGGGGGGATGACCCCCGGTATGCCAAAGGCATGCCGAACCGGATGGTTTGAGCCATCAAAGTACCGGTTTAAAAGTTATTACGGATAACAAGAATTGGTTCTATGCAAAGTGAATCATGCCGGTATCCTAGGAGGGGTACACCGGAACCGGCTAAGAAGGTACCGGAGTACCGGTATAGGCTACACTGTAGCACGTCGGCAAGACTGGTCAAAGATTCTCTCGAGAGCTAGAGGACAAGGATGAGCGAAGCACTTCAGCTTTAAACGAAGCCCTGACGTCTAAAGCAGATGATGACGCAAAAGGTACCGGAGGATGTCACCGCTCCTGATTAAAGACATACCGGCGTCATCGGTAGCCAAAGTGGCTTTATAAAGTAGTTTTCTAGTCAAAGATGCCATTAGGGTTTCCTAGGGTTTCTTCCCCTGTAAGCCACCCTCTCCCCTATATAAGGAGAGGGATCACCCCCTTTCGCGGGGACGAACGGGTGAGGGGTGACGAACAAACGGGGAACGTGTTGTGTGTCATATGCTATCTTGTATCCAGAAACCTGTAACCACTTATGATCAAGGAATAGAGAGATCTGAAAGGAAAATAGTTCTTGTGTTCTTCTTCTTCTACCTCTGGCCAAGGCCAAGTTCTTGAGGAAAGCATCCGGAATCCATCCCATCCTTACGAAAAACCCTCCCCCGAATCCTCTAGCGCACATTCGGCCCCAACTTAAGCCATCCCATGGCATCTGTCTGTTCACCATGACGACAGTTGGCGCCCACCGTGGGGCCAGCAGCTGCGCTTGCTAGAGTTCATATTCGGGCGGGCCTCCTCACCATCTCCGGCGAGCGTGTCGTCACTGCGCTCGTCGACCGCGTCCTCGCGATGGACTTCATCAACGACAACACTGGCTGCTTCGCCAACGGCGGTAAGTTCCCCAGGAACGGGAGCATCATCGAGTTCGGCAGCCTCCGCATCTACTACGACACCGTCCCCGAGCGCCAGTGGCTCTCACCGGTGCTGGTAGCTCCGGACCCGCCAAGGTCTGCAGTTCGCAGCGGCCACGCCGCCGGCAGCGTGGAGGTGCTGGTCGTTGGTGCGGCTGGCGCAGGCAAGGAAGCTGCGGCGGAAGGTGCTGGACAGACAAGGTCTACGCGCACGGCCAAGCCACCGACCGAGCGTGACCAGGAGGTTGCGGGTGCATCTGCAGCGCCACCGGAGACTCCTCTCCAAGCGGCCATGAACGTGCTGGCGACGCCCATCGCGCAGAACATCGATCCGGTAGCGGCTCAAGCGGAGCTGGAGGCGCAACGTCAGAAGCTGCTCTCCGGAGGCGCGGACATCATCCGGGCGCAGCGCGAGCTGAACCTAACCTTACGTGAGTATAACGCTGCCCATGGCTTTGCTTCTGTTAGCGCTCAGCCTCCTAGAGTACCGGAGAACCGGCTTAGAGCTCGCAATCTAGATCAGGATCTGCGTAAGGAGATTCTTGCCGGAAAGAGTACCTCTGCATCTTTGAGCATCGTAGAAAAACCTAAGTACAGTAGTCCGGATAAAACCATAAAAGCTGCTAGGGCTGCTGTAGAGCTGTGTGACTTGCTTACCGGAGATGCTTTAGCAAAACAGCAAGATCGTGTCAGGGAATTGCTTGATATGATACAGGAACAAAATGCTGAGCAGCTTGCTAAGATGAATAAAGCTGTAGCATCAAAATCTATGCGTTCGGCAAAAAATGCCGGAAGCAAGTCCCATGGGCAGGCATCGTCCCCCCATTCGGACAGGAGAAAAGAAAAAGAAGTGAATGCACAGCAAATGACTGTGTATGATCCGGTACTTGCCAGAAAACAGCAAGCCGGGCAACGCGAGGCCGGTAGAAAAAGCCATGTGGTAGTTCGTGGTTATGCCGGAAATGGCTACGCCGGGTATGATTATGCCGGTAGAGGTGAAACCGGGCAAAATTATCGAGCAGCAAGAGCAGCTTATGTTGAGGAGGAAATGCCTCTGCCATGGTACCGGCAGGCAAGAGCCGCGGTACCGGAACGTTACGATGAAGCTGATTCAGGAACCGAAAGAATCGCAGCCTACCGGAACCCTCTGGGGGAACGCGTAGGAGAGAGGTGCCTGCCAGACCGGGATGCGAGGCACAGGCTGGACAGGGTGTATTTATCTGAGATGATCGAGGCGGAAGGTCCTCCGGGTCCAAAATGCTTTGGCCCACGAATCATAAAAGAGGAACCACCGGTTCGCAACTTCCAGTTGCCCCGTGACACAAAAACATATGATGGCACCACTAAGCCGGAAGACTGGCTTGCGGATTATGTAACCGCGGTATACGTCGCAGGCGGCGGAGGAACCGTAACAGGTGGAGGAAACCGGCGTTGGGCCGTGATAATCGTACCATCCTTCCTGGTAGGACCGGCACGCATTTGGCTTAACAACTTGCCGACAGGAAGCATAAATGGCTGGTTGGACTTTGAGGAAGCTTTCGTAAGTAACTTCAGCAGTACGTACCGGAGGCCAAACAGACCGCAGCAGCTCGCCCTGTGTGTGCAGCGCTCAAATGAAACAGACCGGGATTACCTGACCCGGTGGAACTCCACAAGGAACTCCTGTGAAGGAGTGATCGAGGCACAGGCCATTGCTTGGTTTTGCAATGGGTGCAGAAGAGGTTCACCACTGTGGCAAAAGCTGCAGAGAAACATGCCGGCAACTTTGGCAGAAATGATACGTGTGGCAGATAGCTACGCATTGGGAGACCCAATGCAACCGGCGGTTCAAGCTGAACCGGCGCAAACGAGCCAACCGCGCCAAGATCAATACCGGGACAACCGGCACAACAAAAGAAGGGAAGATTTTCCGGATCGGAGGTATGGTCCGCAGCAAGTAGCCGCGGTACAGGATAATACCGGCGCCGGCGGAAGCCAGAGGCAAAAAACCGGATCGCAGCCATGGGCGGGTCCTAAAAAACAGTGGGTTGAAAAGAAGCCGTGGCAAAATGATGAGAAGTACACCATGGAATCCGCTATGGATCAGCCGTGCCGGTGGCACACACCAAATCCCGCAAGGCCTGCGAACCATTTGACAAAAGATTGCACTTGGACCAAAAGATTGATGGAAAGAGGCATGATGAAAGATGCAAAGGACCAGGGTACCGGAAGACTACCACCACCACCCCCGCTTACCGGAGCAAATGCTCTACCGGTACAGCCTCAGCCGAACCGGCAGCAGCAGCAACAAGTTCACCAGGTGGCACAAGGTTTTAACCAAGCACCACCACCGGCACCTTTAGGCCGGAATGTTTACCAGGACCCGGATATGTGCTGCGTTGTGTTCGTTACTGAGCCAACAGACAAGCAAAGCATGCATCGCCGTTCCATGGAAGTGAACGCGGTGATGCCGACAGTTCCAAAATACATGCTGTGGTCAGATCAAGAAATTACCTGGTCATTCAAGGATCACCCTAAGATAATGCCGAATCTGGGTGGCTATGCTCTCGTTGTGGACCCAATCATGCATGGGCCAACGACTCGTGTCAAGTTCAGCAAAGTGCTAATAGACAATGGGAGCAGCATAAATATCATGTACCGGCACACCATGCATACGCTTGGGATAACAGAAAACATGCTGCAACCAACTCACACAACTTTTCACGGAATCGTTCCGGGATTATCCTGTTCGCCCATGGGAAAAGTCCGGGTGGATGTGTCGTTTGGAGGACGTGATAATTGCCGGGTCGAAAACCTTCTGTTCGAGGTCGTGGACCTAGATAGTCCATACCATGCACTGCTGGGGAGACCGGCATTGGCGGCGTTCATGGCCTCAACTCATGCGGCGTATCTCGAGATGAAGATGCCGGCACCTCGTGGGCCCTTGACTGTGGTGGGTAACTACAAGATCTCACTGGAAACCGCTTCCGCCGGATCAAACCTGGCGGAATCGCTGGTGATTGCAGAGGAAAAAAGAAGGATACAAACCGCAGTTGTGCTGGCTCAGTCCTCACAGTTGAGCTTAGCGGCAATGAGTGGCAACTTGGGCACACCGGCATTTACGCCAACCAAGGAGACAAAGGACATCGTGCTGGACCCGGCATACCCTGAGCGTACCGTTCGTATCGGTGCTGGCCTGGGTGAGGCATAGGAAAGCGCGCTCGTCAACTTCCTCCGTGAGAATCGGAATATCTTCGCCTGGTCTACTGATGACTTGGTAGGTGTTCCGAGGGAGTTGGCTGAGCACTCTCTAAACGTCTGGAAGGATGCAAAGCCGGTACGGCAACCTTTGCGCCGGTTCGCTGAAGACAGGAGGAAAATCATTGGGGAAGAAGTAACAAAGTTACTGGTTGCCGGTTTCATCGTGGAGGTACTGCATACCGAGTGGCTAGCCAATCCGGTGCTGGTCGAGAAGAAAAAGGAGGAAGACCCCAAAGCTCCAAAGGTGTGGCGCATGTGCATCGACTACACCAACCTGAACAAGGCTTGCCCGAAAGATCCTTTCCCTTTACCCCAGATTGATCAAGTGATCGATTCTACCGCTAGTTGTGAGTTGTTGTCTTTCCTGGATGCTTATTCCGGTTTCCATCAAATTCCCCTGAAAAAGGAAGATCAAATAAAAACTGCGTTCATTACCCCGCACGGGGCTTATTGCTATCTCACTATGCCTTTCGGTTTGCGCAACGCTGGTGCAACGTACCAGCGCTGTATGCAAAAATGTTTGTTTGATCAAATTGGAAAAAATGTGCAAGTCTATGTGGACGATGTTGTAATAAAAACTAAGGTAAAAGAAACCTTGATCGATGATCTAAGGCAAACATTTGACAACTTGAGAAGGTTCCGGATGAAACTCAATCCGCCAAAATGCACTTTCGGTGTTCCTGCCGGCAAGCTGCTTGGTTTTCTCGTGTCAAGCCGCGGGATAGAGGTTAATCCGGTAAAAATCCGGGCCATTGAAAGAATGACTATACCGCAAGATCTCAAAGATGTGCAGAAGTTTACCGGAAGCTTGGCATCGCTAAGCCGGTTTATAAGCCGGTTGGGCGAAAAGGCTTTGCCGCTGTATGCTCTGATGAAAAAATCCGATACCTTTGTCTGGACCCCTCAGGCAGACGCGGCATTCAAGGAACTAAAAACAATGCTAGGAACTGCGCCGGTATTGGCTTCGCCTTTGGAAAGGGAACCCATGCTGTTGTACATAGCAGCAACGAACCGGGTCGTGAGTGTTGTGGTTGTGGTAGAAAGAGAGGAGGAAGGAAAAACCGTGCAAAGGCCGGTATACTACCTGAGCGAGGTGCTCTCCCTCTCAAAACAAAACTACCCTCACTTCCAGAAAATGACCTACGGCGTGTTCATGGCCGCCACAAAGCTCAAGCACTACTTTGAAGAGCACCCCATGAAGGTGGTGAGCGAGGCACCCATTTCAGACATCATGTGCAACAAGGATGCTAGCGGCAGGATTGCCAAATGGGCAATTCAGCTATCGCAATATGTACCGGTATACGAAAGAAGAGATGCCATTAAGTCGCAAGCTTTGGCTGATTTCCTGGTCGATTGGGCGGAAATGCAATACAAACCGCCGGAACACAAAATAGAATACTGGAAGATGCACTTTGATGGATCCAAGCTCAAAGAGGGTCTAGGTGCCGGTGTAGTTCTTACATCACCTAAGGGAGATCACCTCCGGTATGTTCTGCAAGTGCACTTCAGGGCATCAAACAATGTCGCTGAGTATGAGGCTCTGATCCATGGGCTCAAGGTCGCAAAAGAAATCGGTGCGCACCGGATCATTTGCTACGGTGACTCAGATCTCGTGGTGCAACAATGTTCCGGAGATTGGGATGCAAAAGATGCCAACATGGCCTCATACCGGTTTCATGTGCAAAAGATTGCTGGATTCTTTGAGGGCTGTGAGTTTCATCATGTACCGCGGGCAGAAAATGAAGCCGCGGATACGCTCTCTAAGTTGGGCTCCTCCAGGCAGGAAATTCCTCCCGGAATAGCCTTGGCACACCTAAGGGCGCCATCGATCAAACCAAGTCCGGAATCTGAATCGATCTTTGTACCAGAGTCACACGTTGTGCCAATGGACATTGACGAGGGAAACCCGGGGACTGTTCCGGCAAACCCGGGGACTGCGGAGTCCAAGCCGGAAGAAGCTATGCTGGTGGACAATATGGAAGTAGACGTACCGGTGTTTCTGGTTCGAGAAGCACCAACTTGGGTTGAATCTATTAAGGAATTCCTGATCAACGGCACCCTGCCGGTTGACGAAACTGAGTCAAGAAGGATCCAGAGGAGGTCCAAGGCCTATACCATCATCAACGGAGAGGTATACAAAAGAAGTGTTACCGGTGTCCTCCAAAGATGTGTGGAACCGGAAGAGGGAAAAGAGATGCTGGTGGAAATTCACCAAGGAGAATGTGGGCATCATGCCTCATCAAGGGCGCTGGTGGCAAAGGTGTTCCGGCACGGATTCTACTGGCCTTGCCTTTGGAAAATGCTGAGGATCTGGTACGAAAATGCAACGGGTGCCAGAGGTACGCCAAGCAAAACCATACCCCAGCATCCGGTTTGAAAACTATACCGTTAACTTGGCCGTTCGCTGTTTGGTGCCTTGACATGGTTGGCCCATTCAAAACTGCGAGGAGCAGCTTTACCCACATCCTTGTGATGGTGGATAAGTTCACTAAGTGGCTTGAGGTGAAGCCTATTGCCAAATGTGATGGGCATACGGCGGTGAAATTCTTGAAAGATGTTATCTTGCGGTATGGATACCCGCATAGCATTATCACCGACAATGGGACAAACTTTGCCCAAGGAGAGTTCAAACGATTCTGTGAGGATAACAATATCCGGTTGGATCTGTGCTCAGTAGCACACCCGCAAGGCAATGGCCAGGTGGAGAAAACCAATGCTTTGGTGCTTTCCGGTATCAAACCAAGACTCATCGAACCGCTTGAAAAAACACCGGGATGTTGGCTCGATGAGCTACCATCGGTATTGTGGAGCATAAGAACGACTCCGAACCGGTCTACCGGATATACTCCATTCTTCATGGTTTATGGGGCGGAAGCCGTGATACCAACCGATATCATACATGATTCACCAAGGGTTCAAATCTATACCGAAGAAGAGGTAAAAGAGGCCCGAGAAAATGATGTGGACTTGCTAGAAGAAGCAAGGGAGCTGGCTTTGGCAAGAACAACCATATACCAGCAGAACCTCAGACGCTATCATAACCGGAAGGTTAAACCGAGAGTGTTTCGGGAAGGGGACCTGGTGCTACGCTTAGTGCAGCGCACTGAGGGGCGCCACAAACTCTCGCCTCCGTGGGAAGGACCTTTCATTGTGAGCAAAGCTCTACACAATGATGCCTATTACTTGATCGATGCACAGGAATCAAAGGAGGGAAAGGCGGACAGGTCAGGAGAGGAAACCAAGCGCCCATGGAACATAGCTTTGCTGCGTCCTTTCTATTCCTGAAGATGTGCTGTAAGAAGTTCTTTTTTGTACCTTATTTGCTATGAATAAAAAATGCCGGCACCTCGAATGAATCTCGGGGACTGCCTCTACCGAAATTGCATGCAATATGTTTATTTTTTCCGTATACTGGTTTGTTTGCTTAAGGTTCGCTTTTCCGGATTAGTAGTGTGTCAAACTTACCGGAGTCTTCGACTTTGCTGCTGTCCGAAACCCGGCTTCATGGCAAGCAAGATAAACCGGAAGGTTCTAAGCACGTAAAAAACGGAAAAGAAACCGAAAGCAAACAGTCCGGAAGAAAGCTTAACTAACCCCGGTTATACCGGTTTTTTGGTAAAAGAATTCGAGTTTTTTCTCTAAGTTCAAGAAGGTGCTTGCTTGGCAAAAGAATCAAACGTGCATCAGATTGGATGCGGGAATGAATCCGGAGTCTTTATCACTCAACCAATGCAACATGTTTTTTCAGTATACCGGTTTGCTTGTTGGACATCTTCTTTTTCCGGTATAGTAGCATGCTAAACCTACCGGAGTCTTCGACTTTGCTGCTGTCCGAAACCCGGCTTCATGGCAAGCAAGATAAACCGGAAGGATCCAAGCACGTGAAACACGCAAAGAGAGGGTCAGAACGAACAATCCGAAAAAATTTAACTAACCCCGGTTATACCAGTTTTTTGTGCAAAATTTCGAGTTATTTCTAAGTTCAAGAAAGTGCTTGCTTGGCAAAAGAACTTTGTGACTCATACGCCAAAACACCCAAAAGAGGTAGGCAGAGCCAAAGTAAAAGAACCAAGTGTGCATCGGATTGAATGCCGAAACAATTCCGGAATCTTCACAGTGCAAGATAAAAGCAAACAATAAAGGCAAAATGCTAAGATAGCGTACAAACTTAAACTTGATAGATTACCGGTATAGCTTACCGGTATAAAATGTTGTAGCACAGCCAAAAGAGCGGCAGAGTATTATCTTACATCATAAACCCCGGCATACCGGGGTAGAATTTAATGAGCATTGTTTTAAGATAGCAGGTGTGGCAAACACATAGCAGGATATTCAAGCAACTGGAGGCTGCGAGCCGGCTTCAGGAGCTTCCGGAGGAGCATCGCCTTGTTCCGGAGGGGCATCGCCTTCGGCGGCTTCCTCATCCTCCTCGTCCTCAACGTCTTCTTCCTCGTCGTCAGAGATTTCGTCTCTGACGCCGGGAGGAGGAGGGATGAAGGTGCGCGTGTGGGCGAACTCCGCAATCCGGTAGGCGCGGTCCTGGCGCTTGGCGGTCAAGACCGGATCATTATCTGTGGGCGCATCGCCGCGGAGGCTGTGGAAAGCGTCCAGATCCAAGACTTCATACCAAGAGCAGGCGATGCGTAGCGCCGCATCCGCTCCGACACGGGCTGCTGAGCACTTCCACTCCCGGAACCTTCCTCCGGCATCCCTCAAGCGATCGCAGAGGAGCGTCAGGTTTGCAGGAACGGCTTCCCCGGGCCACAGGACCTTAAAAATTTGCATGGCCCTCTCAGGCAGCTCGACCAGATGCCGGTCCACAGCCCTCATGTGAGAAATCCGGGCGGCCAACGCCACAAGATGATCATAGGGGTCCCAGGGCGCATCCGGATTGCTGAGAGCTTGCTCAACCCTGCGCTCCGTTACCCTCTTTTGCGCAAAGGGCTGGGAATCCGGGAAGAGCTCTGCAAGGAAAGAAAAAGAAGAAAAAAGGAACCGGTATAAGGACATACTGCCAGAAAGTGCAAGCTTTTAAGCAAAAAGAAGAAAAGAGACTTACGGAGGGCCAGTGTATCGGCCTGAATGACCAACCGGTCATATTCAGCCTGATCTGTGGTGAGGGTGGCGATCCGGTCTTGCGCCTCTTTCCGCGCCCGGGTCTCCTCCTCCAGCTCCGCCCGCAGCACCGCACTGGCGTTGGTGAACTCGTTCAGAGACTCATCCAACTTGGCCTCAGCAGCAGCCTGGGCCTCCTTGAGCTCTCGCGAGTGGCGGAGTTCAGCCTCCTTGAGCTGTTCCTTCAGCTCGGAGAAGCGAGTCCTCTGAGTATCCAGAGCTTGTTGGTGCTCCTTGGCAAGCTGCTCCTTTTCAGCTGCAATCCGGGAGCGAAGTGTTAACAGAAAGATAACCGGTAGATTAGAAAGACGGAAACCAACCGGAAAGGAAATGATACCTTTGAGCGTGGCGAGCTGAGCAGTAAGGGCCTTGACGGTGGCTTCCGGAACAGCTGGCGTGCAAAGAGTTTATAAGTACTTAAAGGAAGAAGCAACCGGTAAAAAGAAGCCGGAGGCGCAAAAAACTAACCTTGGCACTTGCTATGGGCCTCAGAAAGCTCCCGGTGCTCCCAGAGAAGCTCCTCGAAGAGGTGCTTCCGGGTATCCAGCATGCTCTGTTCAAGATAAAAAGGTTCCGGTAAGAAGATGCCGGTATTGACAGAAAGTTTCGCGCTAAGAACTGCGATCTTAACCCAAAACTCGGGGACTGGCTATGCCGGTTTCTTGTGTTTCTAACAAAGTTTCGCGCTAAGAACTGCGATCTCAACCCGAAACTCGGGGACTGGTTATGCCGGTTTCTTGTGTTTCTAACAAAGTTTCGCGCTAAGAACTGCGATCTCAACCCGAAACTCGGGGACTGGCTATGCCGGTTTCTTGTGTTTCTAACAAAGTTTCGCGCTAAGAACTGCGATCTCAACCCGAAACTCGGGGACTGGCTATGCCGGTTTCTTGTGTTTCTAACAAAGTTTCGCGCTAAGAACTGCGATCTCAACCCGAAACTCGGGGACTGGCTATGCCGGTTTCTTGTGTTTCTAACAAAGTTTCGCGCTAAGAGCTGCGCTCTCAACCCGAAACTTGGGGACTGGGAGGATATACATATCAACTGGAAGATTGACAACCGGCATAGGTTTGAAAGATGAAAGTTTAAAGTGTGCGGCTTACCACCACGTTGCCGCTGGCATCGTGCCAAGCGGTGTCAAACTCCTTGACCGCGCGCTGCAGCCGGCCAAAATGCTGCCCAGTGCTCCGGGGGCCGGCAGGATCAATCACCGGCAGCTTGTCCTTCACCAGGCCGCGCGTCGCTGGGGACAGATCCGCTTGATTTCACTTTTCAGCGTAATCAGCGAGATGGCCCAGGTCGGCTCCTCCGTGGGTGAGCTCGGTGATCCGGCCCAGCTGAGCTGAAGCCGTTTCTCCGGCCACAAGGGCGGCCCGGCTGGCATGCAGTACGAGGGACTGCGAGCCGGAGGAGGGAGAGCTGGCGGCGGTGACCACCGCGGCAGGATCTTGCGCGGAGAGCTTAGCGCCCTCCGGAGGTGTAGGCTTGGCGGCGGCAGGCTTGCCAGTAGGCGCAGTCGGTGGAGGCGTTGATGTGCCTCGGGACGGCGCAGGAGCATCCGGTGCATCCTTTGCCGGAGAAGAGCTTGCCGGCGCGGAAGAGTCCGGCACGGGCTTGGAGGGGGAGGAAGCAGATGTCTTCTTCTTCTTCTTCGGGACGGGAGGAACCTGAGGTTCCGCCCTCCCGGCATCTTTTGTGCCCGCACCGATGTTGCTGGCGCTGGTGTCTTGGGTTTCGGGAGGGGAGACAAGGTTCTCCTCCGCGCGGTGATCTGTAGATTCAGGGGCCGCGCGCCCCGCACTTGTGTTGCCTCCCCGAGAGGAGGCAGGAGATCTGCCGGCACCAGATGGTACCGGACTTGGTTGAGGAGGAGGTGAGGCCCTGGCGGCATCCTCAGAGCCTTCCGGCCTCATGCCGGTGGCGCTCTTGGAAATCTTGAGCGCAGGGCTGAAAAGATAAAGAAAAAAGGAGGTTCAGAAAAAACTTCCGGAAAAAGAAAATCATGAAACAAAAGGAAAGTGGAAACGGAAACTTACCCGGAAGCAACCGGCATTTCCCGCTTCCGGTAATGCTTGGCGGTGACCTGTTTCCCGCCAACAACTTCCTTCCGGGAGCGCTTGGCAGGAGGAGCATCGCTCGTACCGGCTTCGGGTGCCGGCGCTTTCTTCTTCTGGCCCCGGGAGGAAAGTTTCTCCAGGAACTCCTGGCCAACCTCTGCCTCCAGCGGGGTGGCGTGCTCCACAACCTGTGGGTTGGCGCTGGCTGAGGCTAGATCTACAGAAAGACAGTGTATAAGGAAGCGAAAGAATAAAATACCTCGAGAACAGTGATCTCATCATCGGAACCGGAAGCTGCGGCTGAAAAGTTACCGGGGCGTGAAGTATGGGTCCTGCCCATCTTGTGCTTATTCCCAACCACGTAAGGATCCGGATCCTCCTCGTCCAAGGCACGCTTGCGACAAGGGCCTCGTAGTACCTCCGCAGCAATGCGAGGAAAGCGCTCGCGGGCCTGAAAAAAGAGAAGAAAGATGGTTAGCAACACGTTAAAAGCTACCGGAACAACAATCCGGATTGCTCAGTTCTTACTTCGGCAGTTGGGGGATTCAGGGAGCAGAGAGGAAGGAAGCCCCACTCCCAGTTCATCGGCATGTCGGTTTGGCAAATTTGCCTAGCCTTGAGGACTACGTCCTCTTTGCTTAATCGGCAGCTGGTGATCTTGGTCGGATCATGGGGGCCGCACATCTGGCTCATTTTGTGAGCCCGACGCTGGAGAGGGAGCACCCGGCGTGAGATGAACGCGCGGATGATATCATCGGAACAGATGTTCGTGTCCTTCTTGAGCTTCTCCAGGAATCGAACAATCCGGTTGGTTTCGATATGGTTAGTCCCTGGATTGAACTTCCAGTTGGCCTTCGATGGCGTCCCCGGGAGGTAAGCCGGCAGATTGATGAAGTCAGCGGCGCCCATGTTCTTCACGTAGAAGAAGGTCTGTTGCCATGCCCGGCATGACTCCAGACCGGAGAGTTTGAAAAAGGGGCTCCCCTGGCACGCGCTGATGATGCAAGAGCCGCACTGAACCGGAGGTTTAGGATTGGGGATGTTCTTGCCTTGGACCGAGTTGATCCGAAGGCCGAAGAAGCGAGCGAAAGCTTCTTTTGTAAGACGGAGACCTATGTAGGCCTCCATGAAAGAAACAAAGAAAGAAAGATAAAAAATGGCATTGCCAGGAAGGTGATGAGGTTGGAGTTTGTAGAAGTCGAGGAACTCGCGGAAAAAATCAGAGGCCGGAAGGCCAAAACCGCGCTCAAAATGGGCAGAGAAAACTACATACTCTCCAGGTTCAGGCGCGGGTTCCACCTCGCCGCGCGGAATCCGGCAAGATACTTGTGCCGGTATCCTCCGGGAGCGGTACAGCCAGTCGATTTCCGGCTGCTTTACGTCGGAGCCTTTCCAGGCTCCGCGGGTGATCGCCGCCAAGTTCGCACCGGAAGCTTGGCTGGAGCTGCTGGCCTCCTGACCCCTTCCGGTTCCGGCTTCGGGAGCAGAGGAAAAGGCATTCATCCGGTCAATCTCTGCTTCGAGCCCGTCGGAGGCCCCGCTGTGGTGGCTGCTGCCGGCAGAGTTGGAAAGATATGCTTCGGAAGACATACTGGTCAAAAGATGCCCAAGTCTACCTAAAAACAGTTTTCCCAAGATCTAGCCTTGCGCGAAGATCTACGAGTAAGAGAAAAACCAAAAGAAAAGGGAAAGTAAATCCCCCACCGGCCCAAGAACTGGAAAGCAAAAGGAAGAGAACGTAGAGGCATTGAGGCTAACCTGAGGCGGCGGAGGACGTCGAGGACGATAGTCGCCGGAGATGCGGCGAAGTTACAGGCGGTGGAGATGAACGGCGATGAAGAAGAGCAGAGGTCGCCGAGGGACGCGCGGCGCGGCAACAGCGAAGGCGCTGCAGAGAGCCTCTGCGCAGCGGAGCACGGTGGAATCGCTGCGGAGGTTCGTCGGAGAGAGGAGCTCAGGCGGCAAACGACGGCGGCGAGAGCGCAACGGGCAAGAGCTCTGGGCGCGTGAGAAGTGCTGAGTGCGGAGAAGAAGAAGGGAAGGAACCGCTCCCCCCTTAAATAGAGAGAAGAGGTCGTGGGCCGGCAACCGCTGGGCCACAACGGTTCACCTCGTGGGCCGCCACGTGGCGCGATGATACACGCGCGGAAAACAGAAAGCCACAGGGAGGCCACATGGATCCGGAACGGCAGCGAGGATCCGGAGTGCCGCCATAAATGCTGGTGTAGAAGCCGAAGGGAAATGACCCCTGACACTGTCGCGCCAGGCACAGTGCGCATGTCACTGACAGGCGCTGTACCCGACATATTCTCGGCTTCGTCGAGGAAGGTTTTAAGGACAAGCATACCGGAAAGGTTTGGTGTTGACATAAGTTCGGCAAGGAAGCCGGAAGATTTGAACTGGTTACCGGAAGGATTAAACCGGTATCTTAAGTGTATGGGAACCTGGCATGGTCCGTTGGATAGGATCCACCGGACTATACCAGCTTCGGGGACTAATGTTGGGGGGATGAACCCCCGGTATGCCAAAGGCATGCCAAACCGGATGGTTTGAGCCATCAAAGTACCGGTTTAAAAGTTATTCCGGATAACAAGAATTGGTTTAATGCAAAGTGAATCATGCCGGTATCCCAAGGAGGGGTATACCGGAACCGGCTAAGAAGGTACCGGAATACCGGTACAGGCTACACTGTAGCACGTCGGCAAGACTGGTCAAAGATTCTCTCGAGAGCTAGAGGACCAGGATGAGCGAAGCACTTCAGCTTTAAACGAAGCCCTGGTGTCTAAAGCAGATGATGACGTAAAAGGTACCGGAGGATGTCACCGCTCCTGATTAAAGACATACCGGCGTCACCGGTAGCCAAAGTGGCTTTGTAAAGTAGTTTGTCTAGTCAAAGATGCCATTAGGGTTTCCTAGGGTTTCTTCCCCTGTAAGCCACCCTCTCCCCTATATAAGGAGAGGGATCACCCCCTTTCGCGGGGACGAACGGGTGAGGGGTGACGAACAAACGGGGAACGTGTTGTGTGTCATATGCTATCTTGTATCCAGAAACCTGTAACCACTTATGATCAAGGAATAGAGAGATCTGAAAGGAAAATAGTTCTTGTGTTCTTCTTCTTCTACCTCTGGCCAAGGCCAAGTTCTTGAGGAAAGCATCCAGAATCCATCCCATCCTTACCAAAAACCCTCCCCTGAATCCTCTAGCGCACATTCGGCCCCAACTTAAGCCATCCCATGGCATCTGTCTGTTCACCACGACGACAACAGGAGACCTGGTCCTCCGCCTTCGACAGGTGAAAGAGCATAAGTTGCAATCTCCATGGGAAGGACCCTTCGTCATCAGCAAAGTGCTGCATAACGGATCTTATTACCTCGTTGATTTCCGGGAGTTGAAAGATCGACCCGCCAATTGGCACCGGAAACGTAAACGGGAGGATCCGGGTGACATTTACGATGAAACAGACCGCCCTTGGAATATAGCACAGCTACGTCCTTTCCACACTTAGCAATTTTTACATACTTTGTAATAGTTATACATGATCAATGAAATAAAGCATATGGTTCACTCTTTGAGTCTTTTACCTCCTTTAGTTGTTCATTTTTAGATCATGTCAAGTTTTCCGACTAAAACCGCAGAGCTGGATATTTCCGCCTAAGCGTGTATGAAAGTTGTGATTTTTTCAAAATCGTCCTTTAGGACGTGATCTTAAGTTTTCTGGTGGACAAGTTTTTTGTTGCGAATTCACGGATTCCTGGTAGCGACTTCCGGCACCTCGGCTGGGGGCTTGTTTCCGCGGTTATTGATGGATCGCCATTAGGCTTCGTCACCGCAGGCGAGCGTTTTCGACTAAAGGTATTCCGGCTCGTGGAAGGTCAAGCGAATAAGCCGGAAAACTTAGAAACTAGCACTTGCTTTTCCAACAAACGAAACATGCAAATATATATAACAGATAGCAGGATGAGTTTTTTCCGCCCATGCATTTATTTCGTTCCTAGCTACTTAAGAATTTATGTTATATATTACAAACCCTCGATGGGGCCAAAAATGATGCTTTGTTTTTCCGCAGGATCAAATGTTCTACTTCTCCTTAGCCGGAGAAGAGTTGGTTCCCTCTTCAGTTTGTGCTGCTTCCTCTTCCGTTTCCTTGGTCGGAGAAGACACAACATCATCATCTTCATCCTTGGCTTCCTCAGTCGGAGAAGTGGCGCCATCCTTGGATTTGTCCTTCGAGCTGGTCCATGTCATCTGGCCTTCGTCGCCGGATCCGGTGGGTCGCGTCTCCGCTGCTCGTTCCTTGGCATATTCTGCCTCGAGTACTTCGTCAGCAGGAAGCACCACCTTCTCGAAGAATTCATCGTGGCGGATGCGGCGCGCGATCCGGGTATTATAACCACTGCACGCATCTAGTAGTGCGTCTACATCTGTATTCGGAGGAACTCCGGTGGTGGCAAGATCGACATCCAAACACGGAGAGCGCGCCAAGCACATGGCCAGAGACATTTGGGCGGCGCCCCTGGCAGATGAGGCCTGGAGGTCCACAACTAGTTCCGGAAGCATGTCCATCCTTTTGATCAGCTCGTTGATGTCGCAGGTGCGGCTATCCTTGATGTTCAGGTTATGGCACACCTTCCGGGACACGGAGATAAGATCCCTACAATCGTCTCCGGCTAGCCGGATAAGATCGTCACGGGGAACTTCGTTGCGGCGTTCCTCATTATATCCAAGGGGCTCTGCACAAAATGTTTGGAGCCACATATCAGTTTGAGTTCAGCGGATTAGTTTGACTTGGAAAGTTCCGGATACTTACCAAAGACATCTGCGTTGAGAACGTCCCAAGCCTTCTCCGCAGTATCCATGTATTTCCGAAGCCCGTTGGCCTGCTTCTGCAGCTTCTGTATTGTTTCGCTGTCATTCTTTCGCTTTAGCGCAAATTCACCTTCCTTTCTAAGGAATTCAGAATTTTTCTCCTTCTGCTGCCTCTCCGCAGTTTCTCGGTTCTGATCCGCCTCCAAGAGCTTTGTCTCTAGATCTTTGTAAGAGGAGCACAGGCTCTCGAGTTCGGAGGAGGCAGTGGCAAGGGAGGAAGATGCACCTGACAATAGATAAGTTAAAATCAATTCAAAGTCGGAAATTTGGAACAATGGCTAGCTTGGTCGGAGACCTACCTTGGGCTTCCGCCAGTTGCTTCTCCAGATCCGCAATTGTATCTCTGCATGCTTGGATCTCATCCGCCTGGCTCAAGGTGACGCGACGCTGCAGGGAGATGCTCTTGTTCAGCTCATAATGCAGCGCCTGCTGTTCCTGTAAAAGTTGGAGCATGGATAAGTTTCTCAAAGTATCAAGGTGCTAACTGTTACTAAGTTTCCGCCTAGATACTTGGGGGCTACTGGGAATATTGGTTTACCTTGCGCTTGACGAGCAGCTGGTCGAAGAAATCGCCGATCTCCTTTTTGTGAAGTTGAATCTCGGAAGATTCAACATCAGCCCTACCCCAAGCATTGCTCATCATGGAGTTCAGCAGATCCTGCTCCAGTTCCCACTTCTCCGCCTCAGTCAGCTTGTGGAAGAACTTATGCAAATAAGCCTTCGGAGTTGAGTACAGATTTGATGGATCCCCGAAGTTGGCCGGAAAGGTTACGGCATCATTAGCCGGAGCTTCAGCCTTGTCTTGGGAGTTTACTTCGGCCTCTTCTGAGATCTTGTCCTCAGAACCTTCCGGAGCTGCCCTTTTTGTAGCAGAACAGCTTCCACCAACCCTTTCGCTGCCCACAGGAATGATTTCCGGAGCTTGGGTGGCTGGGTCGGGGGAAGGCTGGGTTTCAGGCGGAGATGGATGTGGAGCTTGGTTGGAGGTGCTTGGCGGTGTTGGGGTCATCGGAGGCACGACCGGAGATGTCCTCAGATACTTGGTTATGGACTTCTGGGTATTATCCCGTGAAGCCGGGACTTTCTGGCTCCTGTAACAAGCAAAGGGAAAGAACATAAGTAACAAAATTACACAATAGAAAGTGAGATGCTCACGGATACTTACGAGGCTCTGGGAAGTAGGGGGCGTGATCTTTTCCCTGCGTTTGCTAGCAGTTTAAGGCGTTCACGCTCCGCCTTCTTTGAGTCAAGAGGAGGTGGCTTTGTCTTGGCCTTCTTGGCGGAGGCCTCGCCGCTGGCACCGGCTTCGGAGCCGGAAGCTTTGGCGCGGGGACGCTTGGCGGGTCGGGGAGAAGCTTTCTTGGGAGCTTGCTCCTCCTCTTCGCCATCGTCCTCCGGATCCTCCTCTGCCACTTCGGCGCTCGCAGGTACTCGGA